>NC_059357.1:39074189-39181689 GCF_019703515.2 Myxocyprinus asiaticus | reverse complement strand
GAAATGCATATTTTATTAACTCTACTCCTTAACCCAAACTCCAACCCTAAACCGAACCATCAGGGAGTAAAACAGTCATTTTAGAGCAAAAATGCATCCTCCAAATTGCATTCACCATTGTTTATGTGAACACCATTTCTTTCTGGTTCCCATGGGACCAAAACCCATGTCTCTGAGGTTGCTAGCAGTATTTTAGATGAATGGGATTGATTTCAGGGTACCGGAACATTTGGAAGCAACGTCAAATTTCCGACAACGTTCGGAAGCAATGTCGATTTCCAGTGTCATTACGTTGGATAAATAAAAATGGATATACAATTGTTGACATACAGTAAGGGTATAGGGATTTCAAGATAATATGGATAGCATAGCTCAGATCATTTGGTCTTGGAAGCATACGATGAGAAATGTTTGAGTTAAGCAAATCTTAAGCCTCAATTCGCACTCCATTTAATCTTATTGTTTTCAATTGACAATTAAGATATTAAAGAAATCTTATTTGATATTTTTCTTTCCTATGGGGTGCCTCTTTAAGCAATTTTATTTACTGTCAGCATGAAAATAAAGAGGGAATCTCACAAAATAACTGCTAATAGCACTGATAATAGTAGCTTTAATAGTGCCGTAATATCTTAATGACTTGAGAGAGAGAGAGAGAGGCATGGTTAAGTGTTCAGCTTGTATATTTGGCAAGTTAAACATCTCTGTTAGAATCCAGGACATCTATTTGTGCGTAGCTACTTATAATTTGTTCTTTGCCTCATCAGCAATTGGCCTCAACAGATAAGCCAATTCTGAGGTCCCAAGGGGTTCTCACATTAGCTCTGGGCAAGTCGCAGTCACACAGTGCTCATTTGTGTCTATCAGCCTAAAATTGATCAGACAAACATAGTAATAGGCAAAGTGACTTGAGTGATCCAGTTTATTTACAGGGGTAGTTAGTTTTCCTTCACCTGCTCACAAGCCTTGAGGAATTGTCACGGATCCACCGGACTCCCTCTCTCACTCCACATTCCGCTCACTCTCCCCTGAGTTGGTCACACGCATTTGCACATCATCAGTGACTAATCAAGGACTTCATTTATACCCAGCTTTCACACACACTCATTGTTTGTTCTTGTCAGTGTTTCCCCGGAGACTACGGACTCCCTAGTTTCATCTAGACCTTCCAGTGTATATACTTACCTAGTTATTGTCCCCCTTGTCAAAGTTTAGTATTGGTTCATCCTCTGTTTATTCCCCAGCGTATTGGACTCTCCTGTGTTGTTTACGTTTCCTGTATAGATCAAAGGACTGTTATGAGTTCACCTATCATCTGTACATTGCTATATTTACCTGTCTGGATATTACTCACCTGCTGTTTACATCTAAACTGTTCCTGGATTGACTCACCTGTTGTTTTCTTCTCCGCTACATTCTCCTGTTCAATAAACCCCACGATTGAGTCCTTATCCCCGCCTCCGTGAGTTTCTCCGTGACAGGAATGTACATTTGAACAAAATTGCTGAGATTTCGGTTTGTATCAATACTGAAAGGTTAATTATGGAATATAAATTTATACCGTGAATACTTTTAGATTGCATGTAGTCATATTCACCCGCTGTATTACTACTTAATCTATAAAACTTTGTGTAAAAACCTTGTAGAGGGTTTTGTTTAAATCAATTTAACAGGCTTAAACAAGTGAGACAACTGCAGATGACAGTGAAGTTAGTCTATGAAAACGACCACACCACACACAAGTTGATCTGGCTTTTAGTAAATGAAAATGAAGTTTTCCTTAAATACAACACTTGTATGCATTTTGTCATATTATTCATGGAGAAGATCTAGCCCAACTAGGGTTTTCCAGAAGTTTTGTTGTGGAACATCTTTGTTGTCAGATCATTTTTCAAACATTTAATCTTCTATATATGGTAAATCTGTATACTATATATGTAACTACCATATGGTATTACTGTCTGATACCAATGAACTTCCATCACTGACTAGTCTAAAAGTAGCCACTCAGCTCCAGCTATGTTCAGAGTAGCATACCAACACAGCACTCTTACAATTTCTTCAGTATATAGTATTGCATACTAGGCAAATTTTTTGTATGCACTTACTGCGTTTGCCTAAATTTGCAGTGTACAATAAGAGATCACTACAGAAATACAGTATTCCACAATGCATGGACAGGAAGTAACAGCCTAACTTATCAGCCGTGGTTTTTTAAATTATTTTTTTACTCATTTTTGATTGATAATGATAATTGCACCACTCATGAAGACGATGCACCACTCATGAAACGTGATGAGGTATGTTAACAACAATGTAACTTAGTAGCCTACTCTTTGAAATGTTTATCATAGAATAATGCCTACTGTTTCAATTTCATTTTGAAAAAAAAAAAAAAAAGTATACACAGTACAGTGTATACTAAGCAGTATTCACGAAGTAGTAAGCAAGTAGGCTATTCCATTTCAAACATACCTCTGCGACCATAGGAGAGAGCGTAGCAGTAAAATAGCATATTACCACAGTAGTATTCAGCTGGTCATGTGATGCTAACATGGCTGCCCCCGTGAGGTGCCCCTGCCCCATGTAGAATAAAAGAGCTTTTATAAGGTTACTCATATGACTGAACACTTCATCTCACATGAGTGGTCATGATTTTGTACATGTCTCAAAATTAATATTAATTTCTTTAACAGAGGAAAGAAATTACTGAGTGAACCATTTGAGACGATACTACACTTTGAAAATTCATGGTTGAGTACATAGTGTATAGCGCATAATTTGGGACACAGCTATAGTTCACTTCAAAAGGATTGTTTCGTGTAAAACATGTTGAAGGTTAGCCAACAGGTGGTCAATTCATTAAGTGATGAGATGTTTCCTTACAAAAGCAGTTTATTAATCATCTCCTCCATTAACATCCATTCAAAAAGTACGGCCTCTGGTCTCCTCGCCAGTGTACCGACGCGTTACGTTTGTGTGTTTTTGTTTGTTTTTTGGCAAACTTTGAAGTCTCTCCCTTGGTAGAGAGGGTGATCACTCATGATCACTTCGCCTGTCAAATGTTTTTTAATTTAACACTCCACTCCACAGGTGGCGCTCTGCTCCGTCAGTCAGAGCTGCAGCATCCGTTCCGACTGCAGCCGAACTAATAGTGTTCTCGGACTTTCTACGGACTGTCAGCGACGTTGACAACTCTAGTGCTTTCTGTCAGGCGGGAACAATATACATCTGAAATAAATGTTCACATCGTTTAAAAAAGTTTGGACAGTCTCGGGACAATAATGACACATTCCGGGGATGCGGCAGCGACTGTGTGCGTTAAATGAGGATTTTGTATATTTAACTGGCAGACAGTTTGATGAACTTCAGCTCCACGTTTGATATTTAGCCGGCGGGTCAGTTAGACATTGGTCAACTATTCCAATATTTGGACAATTTCCACATATGGAAGCAGATAGTTCAAGGATAGCGAGGTTTTAGCAGAGTGTTGAGATGGGTAAAGATTATTACAGGATTCTGGGCATCGAGAAAGGCGCCTCTGATGACGAGATCAAGAAAGCCTACAGAAAACAAGCGCTAAGATTTCACCCCGACAAAAACAAATCAGCCGGAGCTGAAGATAAATTCAAAGAGATCGCCGAAGCTTATGATGTCCTGAGCGATGCCAAGAAGAAAGACATCTATGACAGATATGGAGAGGACGGTAAGTGTCATCATGTCTGATTGTCCTGCCACCACAGAGAGTCTTTGGGAAAATCATTATTGTTTTTGAACCACGATACACTGATGGCATCAGATGATCATACTCGTGTAGCATACTTCCTCACAGTATCTCAAGGACCACATGGTAATTACAGTGATGGGATCTGATGGTATTCCCATAGTACTGAATGATTACAATGGGGAGTCCACAGAAAATTTCAGAGAGAGAAAAAATAGACTGAATTAATTCTGTCCTGTTTTATTATGCTTATTATTATTTCCAAAGACTGATCAGAAAATCATGAGATCGTGATGATTTTATTCTATCGACAGCCTTTAACAGAAAGAAATGAAAACAAATCTGCACATAAAACTTTGTGAAATGTAAATGAAATTTAATTTTTTTTTTTTATTAATGTTTTATAGGCTACATCTAACATAAAATAGATACACGGTCAACAAATAACGTGTAAATAATTTCCAAAATGTTTTTTTTTTTTCTCTCTCTCTTCCACTAGCTTTTGTACAATGACAATATAAAAGCCAATTATTTAATATTGCAAACAGCATTTTAATATTTCTTTTACACATACAGTATAAATGTGTCTTTATACATGAAATTATAAGTCTGTCTTGCAAGAGGATCATCATATTTGGGGGTCTTTGGCATCAGAAAGTTTGAAAACCCCTGTGCATTTATATATATATATATATATATATATATATATATACAGGTGCATCTCAATAAATTAGAATGTCGTGGAAAAGTTCATTTTTTTCAGTAATTCAGCTCTCATTGTGAAACTCGTGTATTAAATAAATTCAATGCACACAGACTGAAGTAGTTTAAGTCTTTGGTTCTTTTAATTGTGATGATTTTGGCTCACATTTAACAAAAACCCACCAATTCACTATCTCAGAAAATTAGAATACATCATAAGACCAATAAAAAAAACATTTTTAGTGAATTGTTGGCCTTCTGGAAAGTATGTTCATTTACTGTATATGTACTCAATACTTGGTAGGGGCTCCTTTTGCTTTAATTACTGCCTCAATTCGGCGTGGCATGGAGGTGATCAGTTTGTGGCACTGCTGAGGTGGTATGGAAGCCCAGGTTTCTTTGACAGTGGCCTTCAGCTCATCTGCATTTTTTGGTCTCTTGTTTCTCATTTTCCTCTTGACAATACCCCATAGATTCTCTATGGGGTTCAGGTCTGGTGAGTTTGCTGGCCAGTCAAGCACACCAACACCATGGTCATTTAACCAACTTTTGGTGCTTTTGGCAGTGTGGGCAGGTGCCAAATCCTGCTGGAAAATGAAATCAGCATCTTTAAAAAGCTGGTCAGCAGAAGGAAGCATGAAGTGCTCCAAAATTTCTTGGTAAACGGGTGCAGTGACTTTGGTTTTCAAAAAACACAATGGACCAACACCAGCAGATGACATTGCACCCCAAATCATCACAGACTGTGGAAACTTAACACTGGACTTCAAGCAACTTGGGCTATGAGCTTCTCCACCCTTCCTCCAGACTCTAGGACCTTGGTTTCCAAATGAAATACAAAACTTGCTCTCATCTGAAAAGAGGACTTTGGACCACTGGGCAGCAGTCCAGTTCTTCTTCTCCTTAGCCCAGGTAAGACACCTCTGACGTTGTCTGTGGTTCAGGAGTGGCTTAACAAGAGGAATACGACAACTGTAGCCAAATTCCTTGACATGTCTGTGTGTGGTGGCTCTTGATGCCTTGACCCCAGCCTCAGTCCATTCCTTGTGGAGTTCACCCAAATTCTTGTATCGATTTTGCTTGACAATCATAAGGCTGCGGTTCTCTCGGTTGGTTGTGCATCTTTATCTTCCACACTTTTTCCTTCCACTCAACTTTCTGTTAACATGCTTGGATACAGCACTCTGTGAACAGCCAGCTTCTTTGGCAATGAATGTTTGTGGCTTACCCTCCTTTTGAAGGGTGTCAGTGATTGTCTTCTGGACAACTGTCAGATCAGCAGTCTTCCCCATGATTGTGTAGCCTAGTGAACCAAACTGAGAGACCATTTTGAAGGCTCAGGAAACCTTTGCAGGTGTTTTGAGTTGATTAGCTGATTGGCATGTCACCATATTCTAATTTTTTGAGATAGTGAATTGGTGGGTTTTTGTTAAATGTGAGCCAAAATCATCACAATTAAAAGAACCAAAGACTTAAACTACTTAAGTCTGTGTGCATTGAATTTATTTAATACACGAGTTTCACAATTTGAGTTGAATTACTGAAATAAATGAACTTTTCCACGACATTCTAATTTATTGAGATGCACCTGTATATATATATATATACACATGATCAGCCACAACATTAAAACCACCTGCCTGATATTGTGTAGGTCCCCCACGTGTCACCAAAACAGCGCCAACCTGCTGAGATGCTATTCTTCTCACTACAATTGTACAGAGTGGTTATCTGAGTTACCGTAGATTTTGTCTGTTTGAACCAGTCTGGCCATTCTCTGTTGACCTCTCTCATCAACAAGGCATTTCCATCCACAGAACTGCCACTCACTGGATGTTTTTAGTTTTTTGCACCATTCTGAGTAAATTCAGGAAACTGTTGTGTGTGAAAATCCCAGGAGATCAGCAGTTACAGAAATACTCAAACCAGCCCATCTGCCAGCAACAATCATGCCACAGTCAAAATCACTGAGATCACATTTTATCCCCATTCTGTTAGTTGATGTGAACATTAATTGAAGCTCCTGACCTGTATCTGCATGATTGTGCACTGCACTGCTGCCACACAGTTGGCTGATTAGATAATTGCATGGATGATTGTTGGTGCCAGATGGCCTGGTTTGAGTATTTCTGTAACTGCTGATCTCCTGGGATTTTCATCCACAACAGTCTCTAGAGTTTACTCCGAATGGTGCCAAAAACAAAAAAACATCCAGTGAGCGGCAGTTCTGTGGACAGGAAATGCCTTGTTGATGAGAGAGGTCAACAGAGAATGGCCAGACTGGTTCGTGCTGACAGAAAGGCTACGGTAACTCAGATAACTACTCTGTACAATTGTGGTGAGAAGAATATCATCTCAGCAGGTTGGCGCTGATTTGGCAACACGAGGGAGACCTACACAATATCAGGCAGGTGGTTTTAATGTTGTGGCTGATCTGTGTATTAGGGTTGTAAATTGATTAACATTTTCTAACTGATTTATCACGGTTAATCATGGTACGTTAAAACAAACATTAAAATATAATTGAAAATATATTTTCTTCATACTTTGTCTCAAAGAATCTGCAAGAAATTGGTTAGTCATAATTTATTTTAATTATTTAAATATAAACGTGTTAAAATGTTCCTTTTTTTTTTTTTTGCAGAGAGTTAATTTGACACTATTGCACATGTATAAATCTTACTGTAATTAAAAGTTGGACAAAATCTTCTGGCTTTTTTAATAATAGGATAAAATGGGCAGATTCAATTTCTGTCAAGCTTTATTGGCAAGATGAACTTAAGAGTACATTGCCAATGCATTATTAGAAACGAAATATACAAGTATAAAACAAGTTGAGCACTTAAAGGAATAGTTCACCTAAAAATGAAAACTCTCTCATCATTTACTCACCCTCATGCCATCCCAGATGTGTATAACCTTCTTCTGCTGAACACAAACAAAGATTTTCAGAAGAATATCTCAGCTCTGTTGGTCCATACAATGCAAGTGAATGGTGACCAAAACTTTGAAGCTCCAAAAATCACATAAAGGCAGCATAAAAGTAATCCATATGACTCCATTGGTTTAAACAATGTCTTCAGATCCAATACATTTTGGGTGAGTACAGACCAAAATATAAAATAATTTCAGGCTTGATTACACTTCCTATAGCACCATCTAGTGCTCTGCGCATGCGTCAAGCACTAGGAAGTGTAATTGAGCTTTAAATCATGATCGTGCCTAGAGACTGCAACTACAAGATGTACAAGTGAAAAAGGAGTTATATTTTAGTCTGTTCTCAACCAAACACGATTGGTTTTCAGGCGATGCGAAGAGATACGGCAGCTTCCCACACCTGGCTCACCGCTTGAGGGTGAAGTCTCAATTCTCCATACAGTAAATCCGCTCGTGTTTATTATGCCCAGGACATGCTTTGTGCGTAATGAAGCGTGCACTGCTCCACACTATCAGTTTCTGAGCTAAGATGTGCAATGGAGTCAAGTTTGTACCTCCTGAAAATTTATATATGCCAATTTTAGCCACAGGAAGTGGGGAAAAACATTTATGCAGTTTCAGGAAGTACAAAAAACAGATACTGCCTTAATTGTGTTCATTTTTTTTTTTATTTGTTAAACTTTCATCTGTTAATCGCAGAAATTAACGTGTTTTATTTCCCAGTCCTAATATAGATAGACAGACAGACAGACAGATAAACAGATTGATAGATAAACGGCTAGACTGATAATTTATTAATCATATGAGGCTGTAGTGCAACAGCAGCCACGAGTAGACAAAATCTACAATAGTGCACAATACAGTTTCGATATTATGTAAATATAGATTTGATTTAATACAGTCAAATATAGAATATGGTATTTATAGCCAATATAGTATTATATTTAGTATTATGTGAGCATAGATGTATTGGTAACATGTTGCAATAAGGTTCCATTTGTTAAGGCGTGGTCACATTTACCTTTGCACAAAGAAATACCACGGGTGAGAAGATGTGGGCGGATGTTGAGCACTTGTGAAACCAGTAAAATAACTAATCGCAAAACAGCCTCATTTTAATGCTGCACTTTATACTCTGTGAGAGTGAAGTTAAAAAGAAACTTGCCGCTAAAATGATTCTTGTCCATTGTGAATATTCAGTGTAGCTGTGTACGAAACACCGCCCACACAGAGGTCACTGCAAAACTAAGCAACTTCCTATTGGTCAACACGGCGAATTCACCTGTCAAAGTTCGCCAAGTTTAGGAAGTTCATCGTGCGAAATTCACAGTCTTGTGGATTCCCATTTAGAGAACTGTATTTTGCCTGTGGAATTTCACCATGCACAGGTAAATGTGACCGAGCCTTTAACATTAATAATTGCTTTAGGGATCATGAAAGTTTTAGCATCTCTTTGTGACTCAAGCTTTGAGACCTTTAGTGACCACTTCGATTTTCTCTGAATGCTGCAAACACAGGAGCATGTAACGTGCCGACGAGGGACTTGAAAACTATGAAACCCCTTCAGATCTGCAGATTAACAATGCAAACTGTCCCATGTGACCGGGTCATTCCTGTGAGCTTGTGCTTTCTGTATTATTGCTGCTGTGTATATGCTGATTCTTATAATTACCAGAATGCTGACTCGCTGTTTGCCATAAACGTGAGTTTACTTTCTTCCACAGGGCTTAAAGGACATGCTGGCAGCGGCACCAATGGTCCAAGCTACACTTTTCACGGCGATCCTCACGCTATGTTCGCGGAGTTCTTTGGTGGACGTAACCCGTTTGATCAGTTCTTTGCATCCGGTGGTGGTGCAGATGATGATATGGACATTGACGACCCATTTGCGGCTTTTGGGATGGGTGGAATGGGCGGCTTCCCTAGATCCTTCAAGTCCCGGGTAGGGGGTGCACACGGGGGCCGGGAAAAGAAGAAAGACCCCCCAGTGGTGCACGAGCTTAAGGTGAGCCTTGAAGAAGTGTTCTCTGGTTGCACAAAAAAGATGAAGATCTCACGCAAGAGGTTGAACCCGGATGGCTGCACCATGCGCACGGAAGACAAGATCCTCACCGTGGACATCAAGCGTGGCTGGAAGGAGGGGACTAAGATTACCTTTCCCAAAGAGGGAGACGAGACTCCCACCAACATTCCTGCCGACATAGTGTTTGTGGTCAAAGACAAAATGCACTCTGTTTTTCGGAGAGATGGCTCTGACATCATCTATGCTGCGAAGATATCCCTCAGAGATGTGAGTGTTTAATGTCAGCCAAGATAAAGTTACTTAAGTTTCAGTAACATACACCAGTGAACTTTTGTTAAATGGATAGTTCACCCAAATTCATTCAATCACCCTCATGTTGTTTCAAAAGCATTTGACTTTCTTTTTTCCGTAGAACACAAAGGGAGATGTTAGGAAACTTTGTAGGGACTGACGGCCTCAGCTATCATTCACTTTTATTGTATGGAAAGAAGATGCAATGAAAGTGAATGGTGATTAAGGCTAGCGTTTTCCCTAGCATCTCCTTTTGTGTTCTGTAGGAAACGCTGTACTTAACAAGCATATCTTTTTATTAGTCGGTTGTGTATGAGAAACGTAATAACACGTCCTGTGTGAACAATGCGAGATTTACAATCTTAAAATTATTTATAAATGATAAAGTTTACTGTGGAGGTGGGTGTGTGGTCTAACAGCTGTTCTGTGTTGCAGTAAGAGGTGACAGAGAGATAAAAGGGAGCTGAGAGCCACTGAGAAGGAGAAGAGTGACACGCGCCATTCTGTGTGTGTGTGTAGTTTTGTTGTCAGCACTGAAAAGTATAAAAAGAAACTGAATAAATACAGAGAACGGAGAATTCACCTGGCTCGCCGCTTCCTGGAATTCTCTGTTTTCTGTATTTATTCAGTCTATTTATTCTTTTTATACTTTTCAGTGCTGAACACACACACGAACACACACACAGAACGGCACGCATCACTCCTCTCCTTCTCTGTGGCTCTCAGCTCCCTTTTTTCTCTCTGTCGCCTCTCACTGCAACACAGAACAGCTGTTAGTAAAATTGCCCACAGGTGTAACTCCTTACTCGACCGTGCCCCCACCTCCGCATTTACTTAAACCAAAAGTAGATAGCAAACCTAAGGCCGAAATTATACTATTAAATTATACTTAATACTGAAATTATATTACATTTTGAATGTCTTTAGTGCTGCCTTGCAAGCATATAATAACAAATTTCATATCATATTTGCTGAAGCTTTTATTGCGGTATTATTTTGGTATTGTATTACATTATAAAACAGGTTGAAAGATAATCAAACTTTGTTGCTTTTAGTAACAAGTTTAAAGGAATATTCCGGGTTCAATACAAGTGAAGCTCATAATGTCATAATGTTGATTACCACAAAAAATTATTTTGACATCCTTTTCTTTAAAAAAAGCAAAAATCAAGGTCACAGTGAGACATATACAGTGGAAGTCAATGGGGTCAGAGTTGTTGTTCCAGAGTGAACATTTTATTTTTTAATGTTGGTATCTGGTTAATTTCGTTCCAGTAATTTTTTTTTTATGAAACCAAAGTCGAAATGTTCCAGGTCCCTTTTATTTTGAGAGAGATCTGGTAACACTGCAACTGGTTTTTAACCCACCCTTAGCACTGAGGACTGTTATTTTAAAAAAGAATGCTATTAACCATTCCTTAATTTTGTTCTAACTGGTTACCAATTGGAAAGGAGAAAACGGAACGCAGGAAATACAGTTTCTGCTAAGAATGAACCTGAATGAATTTTTTTTGTTTTTAGTCCCCGTTTTAATGTGTCCACGAAAAACATAAACATACATGTTAATTATCATGGTATATCGTATTACCGAACACCGGCACACATTTAAACAAATGAGTCAAGAACATGTATATAAATGTGCAAATATTAGGTTAATAATTTTTTTGTTCTTTTGTCTCCCTCTTTCACGCTCTCCTCACCATCGCTCACTTTCATTTCATCAGGCTCTATGTGGCTGCACCATCAGTGCTCCCACCCTGGATGGTAAAACTGTCACAGTGACATCACGAGATGTCATCAAACCTGGCATGAAGAAGAGGATTGTCGGAGAGGGACTGCCAATGTCCAAATGTCCTGAGAAGAGAGGAGACATGGTGCTGGAGTTTGTAGTGAAATTTCCAGACAAGTTAGGACCGAGTACTCGTGAAGCTCTGGTTCAGATCCTACCGCCTTGATCATTGCAATCACTAGAGGAGAGACTCCCTGCCTACATGACGAGAGCCCAGACAGATCATTTGATTGGGCCTGTCGGATTCACTAGATATTGAACCTGAAAGCGTCAGTGATACACATACAAATCTGCCAAGCTCTGAGAAACATAAAAGAGCTCCAGTAAATTCATTTATAGCCCCATTACTTATTAATGCAGTGCACTTTTTCAAATCACTGTGGAACATTTCAGAAGTAATATACAGGATTGACTCCCATACATAGTTTTGCAGTACCTCAAGAGTCAACGCTCATGTTTTGATTTCCCTGTTTTACTGCTTCAGGTTCCCTTCCCCTGAATCTATGTTTATATATTCTTTTATTAAAATGTATTCCAATTTTAGACTCTGCTGTCACAATTTTACCATGGTGTACTGTCCTCTTTTTCAGGCAGGATTGGGCAAATTTCAGAACTTAGGAATCGGCTCATTTTCAGTTGATGAGTTGGAACTTGAAATGAATTGGCCACATCTCACAGGATGTTGAATTGGAATTTGAATTAGGACAAGAAGAGGAATACCTGAATTGTAGGGCTGGATTCCGATCTTCATTTGAATGATATCGACTTTTAAAATCTCAAGATCAATCTTTCACTCTGTGCGCAACCCTTAACAATGTGACCAAATTTTAGTGCTATGTGACTACAAATGTCTGATTAGCCACTGGCTGGTAAATGTTCAGATTTCACTCACAAGCGATGGAGTGGCAAAGAGGTTACACTGCCTGTTAAGAGTAAAAGTTTGGTTTGACTCGTTCCGTGTAATGTGTGTCCAAAGATGAGATCCACACAACTCATTTGTCATTGAATGTCTCTTTTAATATCCTTTCTGTTCTTTACAGTTAGTTATTGATCAAAAACAACCCAAAAAGAAAAATTTTATTCTAACCACACATTGCATGCATGAGGTTAAGAAGCCATGCGACTCCACTCCAGTCAACTGAAACACTCTTGTTAGACGCTCTCTGAACTGCCGCTATTCTTAAAGAGACAGCAACGTTTTAGGCACTTGCTCAACATATCAGTGTAAAATACTTGTAATTAGAACAAATTAGGCATATAAACATGTAACTGTATCCGCCTTATTTTTCATCGAAACTAGGGAGACACCATTATCAACCATGAATGTGGACCTCTTCCGGTTTAAGCCACCTCAAGCCATTTCAGTGATACAAAAATAATAATTTATATTGCAGGCTGGCAATACATGTGATCGTATTATTATAATTTATTATTGTTTTCATAAACACAGTTCGGAGCGCATGTAGTTTTACTGTTTATCGCATTTTGCCATTGTTTATCACAGACAGTTGAACAGGCAGAATGAATGAGAGATCAGGCACCGACACGGACAGTACTCAGCAGCGCCGTCTGTCTCGACCACCACAAGCTTTACACAACCAGAAGAAAGCCGCTGGGAAAATGCTTTTTCAACTTTCTTTGCACCACAACTGCATCTTGTTTCATCTTGGCAAAATAGTAAATGCATTATTCTCTCCGTTCTTGTCAGAGAGCATTCTCTCTTTCTTAGCGGTGCACGTAAACAGACATGCAGATCTCGCATTCAGAAAGGCTTATGAAACATTGCCTTTGGAAATAAAAAAATAAAGACATCATAGGAGGTTATGCAGGTATAAATTAATGGAGGTTTACATGAAGACATGAAAATACTGCATCGTCACGCTCTCTGTAAAAGCACATTTTATTATTGTCTCTTCAATACCTCACACAGCAAAAAGTGAATTATCTACTTAGTCTTTTACTATAAATATCACATCTATATATCACCAGTGTGCACTTGAGCACTTAAACTCAACATAAAATCATAACTGACCTTATTCATTAACACATGTTCCTGGTCTCATTGTCCAATATTCATCAGAGCACATTATTCCAAAGAAAAGAAAAATGTTGATTTTATAATCTTTCATCAAAATGTAATAACTTGCTCCGCCTTTGAAATGACTTTCCTTTTTGGCGGATGTTACTAATTCCAACTCCTCCCCTCCAATAACCTGGAGGCATTCTAGTATGTAACAGCCTCCTTTAATGTTGCAGTCAGTTCCCAATGTGTAAAAACAAGTCCCACCCTACATTTTTCCTTATTGAACATCCTGATTCATTCAGAAATGTCAGATCATGGAGGTAAAATAGATTGCGAACGGTGCTTCACGTTGACTTCAACCTCAGGCTGCTCCAGAGAGACCATACTTGCAATTAGAGTGCTTGTTTTTTGCAGAAGTAACCAAAGACGTCTCAAGTTAAAAGAAAACCCTGAATGTAGCTTTAATTAATGTCTAATGGGTAATATGCACATTCATTTGCTAACCAGTGCTGATTCATGGGATTTTACAGTTCAAATTTTTAGATGAACGCTAGAAAACATCTAAACCCAATTTAAACTGGTTGCTTGTAATAAATGTTATTGCTTGAAATTATTTCATAATATCCAGTTTGTGAATATTTCCAAATGAAATTCTGATTATAGACTTAATGTTAAGGAGGTCATTATGGATGTTGATGAAATGGTGGGTATCTAATAGACCATATTGGATAATGCATCTTAGGACTGCCATCTTTGACATGGTTTTATAAGAAATTACAGGATTTGTGGCAAACTTGACCTGGGTATGCAGAATAAATTTGATTACGAGGGCACGTGCACACTGACAGAGTTTCAAGAACTTCCCTGACTATTGTTGGGGTCATCAGCATGCTGTGTATTTGACATTCACTGAAAGTTTTCAGGTTAAATTTCAGGTGTAACACTTAAAGGAATTGTTTAGCTGTACTTTTTGAGTAACTTAATTTGACATGTTTGACAACTCTTTCTCCTTTGCATAATTGTTTTTATTTACTGCAAATAAAGGCTTTACAACTACTGTCTTGGAATAAGTCAATTCATATATTTGTATGTTTAAAGTGTTGTCGTTAAACCATTCATATTAATAGTATTGCAGTTTTGATCTACAATAGCCTGCAGTTTTATCCACTTTATAATTGAGTCACTTTAATCTTCTCTTCACAGAATTATGTGTAAACAATTACGTACAATACTGATGCTTAAGATTAAAACTAAGAATGGCTCCTTAAAGGTATAAGTTGCCCCAAAATTATAATTTTCTCATCATTTGAAGTATAGGTCTCTGCGGAACAATAATGGGCATTTTCCAATCTGTGGCATTTTCAAACTGGGATAGGCATTTATCAACTATTCAATGAAAGTAGGGAATCTCAATGTAGTGATAATCCGTGGGCGTTTCCCAAACAGCATGGCGTTTTTCAACAATCCAATGAAAGTAGGGAATATCAATGTAGTAATCAGTGTCTCCATCATTTACTCACACTTATGCCTTCTTAAACTTGAAAGTCTTTCTTTCTTCTGTGGAACACAAAGATATTTTGAAGGATGTATGAGGTGTTTTTGTCCATTCATTGCAAGTCAATGGGGTCCAAAACCTTCAAGCTCCAAAAAGGACATAAAGGGAGCATAAAAGTAATCCATACAACTCGAGTTGGTTAATCCATGTCATCTGAAGTGATACAATCAGTTTTAGGTCAGAAACAACATAATTTGAGTCCTTATTTACAATTATCACACTAAAATCACATCAATGAGAAACATATTAATATTTCTATCACATTACCTCTAGGTGGCGCTTATTTGTGACGTGGATGTTTTCAGCCTATTTTGTTATTCTATGTAATATAAATGCAAAAGTGATCTTATTCATAGGTTATCTATGAAAAGTTCCAATTCTAAGCTTTCAAATGATACCACATATGCCTGACTTATGTATCTGGGGACTTAAGTGTTTTAAGTGTAAACCTAGTTCGCAATATAGCGCCCCCCTTTGGACCCGCCAGCTGGTTTATAGATAGTTTAAGGGGTTAACGGAGTAGTTGCTAAAAAAATGTAAATTCTGTCATTTAATCACCTTTATGTACATATAGCCAGCTAACACAGTCATGTAATTTTACAGATACATCAATAATAAAAAGAAGTTCAAATGATATTTGTCTTTTCTTTGAGACAGCACAAAAAAGAAAGGTAAGCTGATTGAAACAGGAAAGTTGGTAGCATTGCAGACATACATTGTTGAGGCTTGGAATGTATCTTTCGTTGTATCTGTACACAATAAGAGAAAACGTCTCCCTGGGGCAGAGAGAATAAATCTGAAAAGGGTTACAGAGTAAGCAAACATTTGGCAACCACTGATCAAGGCTGTAAAATACACATTTAAAACATTAACTTTCTGATTAATTTCTCTATTACAATACATTTTTCACTTATTGACATATTTTATATGTCAGGCTACAAGGTCATTTCCTTTTTGGGCACTGCACAAATCTAGTTTGTGGCAAAGAATATGTAAAGTGTGTACATTGCTTATTTTTTAAATAATCATACACTCTCTTTACACTTTATTAGGAACACTATGGTCCTAATAAAGTGCCCGACGTGGTCTTCTACTTTTGTAGCCCATTCGCCTCAAGGTTTGACATGTTGTGCATTCTGAGATGCTATTCTGCTCACTACAATTGTACAGAGGAGTTATCTGAGTTACCGTAGTCTCTCAGTCAGCTCGAACCAGTCTGGCCATTCTCCGTTGACCTCTCTCATCAACAAGGCATTTCCATCCACAGAACTGCCGCTCACTGGATGTTTTTTGTTTTTGGCACCATTCGGAGTAAACTCTAGAGACTGTTGTGGATGAAAATCCCAGGAGATCAGCAGTTACAGAAATACTCAAACCAGCCCGTCTGGCACCAACAATCATGCTACGGTTGAAATCACTGAGATCACATTTGTTCCCCATTCTGATGGTTGATGTGAACATTAACATTAACCCGTATCTGCATGTTTTAATGCATTGCACTGCTGCCACATGATTGGCTGATTAGATAATTGCATGAATAATTAGGTGTACAGGTGTTCCTAATAAAGTGCTCAGTCAGTATATGTTGAATTTACTGTGTGAACTTCAAAAGAGCAATGTGACTTTTAAACCAAAACTTATTTAATTTTGCTCCTTTTTTCACATTTAGATTCTCTATTCCAAACGTTATTGCCTTTAGTGCCTTTACTTTTTAAAATAACCAAAAAGGACCATTACATTTGTGACCTCAACACCCCCCACACCCCAAATATTTAAGCATAGTAGTTCTACTACGTAAAGAGGAAAAAAGTTAAATTAAAGTGTTAGTTCACCCAAAAATGAAAATTCTCACACTCTTTCTTCTGCTGAACACAAATGAAGATTTTTAGTAGAATATTTCAGCTCTGTAGGTCCATACAATGCAAGTGAATGGTGGCCAAAACTCTGAAGCTCCAAAAAGGAGATAAGGTCAGCTTAAAAGTAATGCATAAGACTACAGTGGTTTGATCAATGTCTTCTGAAGTGTTTCAGTTGGTTTTTGGGTAAGAACAGACCAAAATATAACTTCTTTTACACTGTATATCTTGACAGCAGTCTTGATCATGGCGATCATGATTTCAAACTCGATTACACTTCCTACAGCGCCATCTAGTGCTCTGCACATGTGTCAAGCACTAGGAAGTGTAATCGAACTTAAAATCATGATTGTGCCTAGAGACTGCAATGACAAGATGTTCAGTGAAAAAGGAGTTATATTTGTATCTGTTCTCACCCCAAACCAGCTGGATCGCTTCAGAAGATATAAGTACGAGTCTTATGGATTATCTCTATGCTGACTTTATCTTCTTTTTGGAGCTTCTATAGTTCTGGTCATCATTCACTTCCATTATATGGACCTACAGAGCTGAGATATTCTTCTAAAAAATGTGTTTGTCTTCTGCAGAAGAAAGACGGTCATACACATCTGGGATGGCATGAGGGTGAGTAAATGATGAGAGAAAAGTAGAGGAAATGTTTTATATAGTGTATTTTTTTGTAGGGTTTTCATTAATAAAACAACACATACAGAATAATTTAATTAATTGTGTCATTGATTTTATGTTTTGCACTGTACAATGCAGCTGATGATCAGTAGGCCTACACTTTTTTAATTTATGGGGTTAGCTGGCTTGAAATAGTTTTGGTGTCCTGTGTTGTGCCATGCTATTACCAAAGTCTAAAGTGATTGGGGTGTGAAATTAAGAATTAAAGAAAAAAACATAAATTGGTCACTTATTGGCCGTCAGTAAATGATGTTATAAACGCGTCACACTTGTAGGTGGCAGCAGTGCTGTTTGTGCTTGAGCTGCGCTGCTGGTTTTGTGTCTCAATAGAGGAAGAGATGGAGGTTGTGTGTTGAGTGATGTGGTATCCGCCCTCCTCAAACATACCAGAACATACTGAATAAACCCAGCTTACCGTTTCCCAACAATCATCTTTTGTAATGAACACACTATTAGCTTGACATCCCGCTGCTTCACGGTCTCGTCACTGTCAGTGTTAGTTTGGTAAGTGTCGTGGTGTCTCGAGGATGCTAACATGCTAACTCACATTGGTGGTATCTGGAGTCTATAATATAACGAATAGAAACATGTCAGACTGCTGTAATCCTGGGTGGAGAACTCTCACTTTTTATCGTGAGAGTATTTCCTTCAGGTTGGTTTAGATGAGTTTAATTCCTCTTTTAGTCATGTAGCTGTTCGAGTTTGCTTGCTTAATACTTTATGTAAATAAACACAAGGCAATTCTAAACTATTGGTGTTGTAATATGTCCACATACTTTCCTTTTAACCAACACTAAGACTTTAGGTTGGGAAATGTTTTTTTTTTGTTTTTTTTGGTGGTGTTTTTACACCATCTTTATTCAACTTTTTGCCCCACTAGTTCATTTTAAATGGTCCTTGGGTGTGATTAAATGCATTTTAAAATGTACCAATATTTCATATAGTTTGAGCTTACAAAAACACTGCAACTTTCCAAAAGTTTTTCATGTCAACCTGACATTTTCCTTTTAATAGTCTTAAAACAATGTCTTATAAGTATATAATTACCCCAGATCAGATCCCTTTGAAAACGTTTTTACTTGGATATAAAATTTGCTACAAGTTTTTCTTTCTCTTTGTATCATAGGTCAGGAGATTTGCTTGTGAATGGGTTGAATTCGAGAGATCACAGCCAGAGAGTATTTCTCCATTGATTTGTGCATTGGGCCTGTTTGCAGACCTCCATTGTCAAAGGTGGTACACGCACCCGCTTTATATTAAAACTTTGTGCCCGTACAAAAAGTAAAGACAGCAGCACTTAAAATGCCACTTGGATTGGGACGCAGAAAAAAAGCATCTCCTCTGGTGGAGAATGAGGAGGCAGAACCGATCCGGGCTGGACTAAACGTCCCAGGGCTGGATGGACTAGATGGACGTGGGGTAGGACTGGGTGAAGGAACTGCTCGAGAGGGTCTGCCGCCTCCACCCACCAGCCTGCGACCCCGTCTGATCTTCCACACCCAGCTGGCTCACGGCAGCCCCACGGGTCGCATTGAGGGCTTCAGCAATGTGAGTGAACTCTATGCCAAGATAGGAGAGGCCTTTGGGATTCCTCCGTCAGAGGTGAGGAGCACGCAGCCTTTGAGAACACTTCTCTTTGTAGGGTTCCTACGGTTGTGATGGGTGGATCAATACAGATGTTATACCGAGAGGGTTGATCTTAACATCAATTATTGATCTGTTTTTTTTTTAAATAGTGGTTTTAGTATTTATTTAGTATGTTTGAACAAGCATATAAGTTGCAGGTTCAAATATACTAGAAATGGTCCAGGAGCTATTACCATTGTGCCCTTGCTGTGATCAAGGCATCTAGCCTCAGTGAGGTCTGTCATAAATATATAAGCATCAAATGACAACTTTGATAGGATACTTGCAAATAGGGGTGGGCGATATGACCAGAATTCATCACAGTCATTTTATATCATGGTAAAGGTATATATACCGATATAGTTTCTTTTTTCTTTCAGGAAAACCAACAAAAAAAGGCTTTATATATTAAATAACCATGTGATGGGGTGGGCGATATAAGCAAAAATAATATAGCAATATTCTTTATTTATTTTTGTTTGAAAAAGATAGCCGAACGTAGCAAAATGGTATGTCTATTGCAATTAAAAAAAACCTGATCAATAGATCAAGAATTTATTACAAATATTTGATCTGTTTTATCTGCTCTTCATCCGCCATATAGAGCGCAACAGTCTGGTTCCGAAAGTAAAAATCCCATGAAATTTTCCATTGATGAATTTGATTTTCAATGTTAACTTATAAATCTGTAAAGACAGACCTACCATGAGCTCCGAGGTTGTTCATCGATGGTATATGCATTTGTTATTGCGTTTATTTCAACTTCATTGTAAAAAAATCGTGTTTAATAGTGGAATTCCTGGTGAACAACTACACTACCCATAATCCTGAAGAGAGATCACCAATCAGAGAACCACAGCCAAACAAGTCCAGCAGCGAGTGGCCACTTCCATGACGCACTGTGAATGACGCAGTCGAGTCGGTCTCCCTGCACCCTCAAATTACATATACACTGGTGGCCAAAAGTTTGGATTAATGTACAGATTTAGCTCTTATGGAAAGAAATTGGTACTTTTATTCACCAAAGTGGCATTCAACTGATCACAGTGTATAGTCAGAACATTAATAATGTGAAAAATGACTATTACAATTTGAAAAAAAAAACTTAAACTACTTCAAAGAGTTCTCATCAAAAAATCCTCCATGTGCAGCAATGACAGATTTGCAGATACTTGGCATTCTAGCTGTCAGTTTGTCCAGATATGGGAAAAATACTTCCAGAACCCAGACAGCTGAAAAAGTGAGCGGGCTCTGTTGCACTTTCAAATCTCTACCGGTTGACACTTTATATTGTTGCCACCATATATCTCCATATCGCCCAGCCCTGCTTGCATACTACACATAAATATGAACGTGAACATGGTATTGAACGTATTTAATTACATAACAAATGGAAACTGAAAACAATCAATGTATTATAAATATAATACCGGTGTTAAATGCATTGAATACCATAGGAAACACATATGGGTTATATAAGACCTACATATGCATTCAAGGGGTAGTGATGCAAATTGTCTTTAAATTAAAAAAAGTCAGTTCACATGATAGAAGACACCTTCACTAAGGAATACCTGGAGTGGCAGAAAAGACCACTTCATGTGAAAAATTATGTCTTAAAAACTAGACGCTGGGTCATTTTTGACCCGCATGTGTTCTAGGGTTAAAGGAATGTTCCGGTTTCAATACAAGTTTAGCTGCCGAGGTAAATTTTTTTTGTGACATAACGTTGATTTCCACAAAAATACTTTCGACTCTTCCTTTTATTTAAAATAAAAATAAAAAATGTAAATAACGGTTACAGTAAGGCACTTACAATGGAAGTAAATGGGGCCAGTCCATAAATATATATAGTTAATGGCTGTAATTGCCCATTTATTGGCATAGATTTGCAAATTGCCCATATCTAGCCCTATGTCATGGAACACCTGGAAATATCCAAGAATTTTAAAATTGTGATCACCAGGCCAGGAAAATGAATTCTGTCACAAAAAAAAAAAAAAGAAAAGAAAAGAAAAACACGGAAATGTAACGAAAATTTCTGTTGAGAATATTTATTTCTAGTTAGGCTCAGCTCTAAAATATTTCATAGATGGGAAATTGCTCTTTTTGAGTGCAATCTCTATAAAAGGATTTTAAAAATACAGTATATCTATACAGTAATCACGAGCAACTGGAAAAGTCATGGAAAATGTATGGAAATACCTACGTTTCCATTCTCAGGTAATGTTTTGCACACTTAACACTCACAAAGTGGACATGGACAAACTTTTGGGTGGCCAGATTGGATTGGAGGACTTTATATTTGCTCATGTGAAGGGCCAGAGGAAAGAGGTGGAGGTCTTTAAAGGAGAGGATGCACTTGGGCTCACCATCACTGACAATGGTGCTGGATATGCCTTCATTAAGGTGAGAGGAATAGTCAGATCTTTTTAGAATGCATGTAGGTTCATGTTTGTGAATTAGGGGTGGCTGGTATGAACATAAATACACTTGCATGATCACAGTATGATTTGTTTTATATCATGGTATGTAAAAGCTGAAGTGTGTAGCTTTTTCTGTGTTCAAATACTTTTTTCTGTCCCAGCTTAATATGCAGAGACAACTATAAGTAAACCATTCGCAGGTAATTCTTTTCAAACTGTAAACAACACTGTCTCTTTGGCTCTATTCAGAAAAGCTGTTTGGGCATATTCAGAAAGCTTTTTGAAAACAAATGCTTTTTTTTGCAAATCAGTTCAGTGGAGCTTGTGGAGAAATTACACACTTCAGCTTAAAAAACAGTACATCTTATATTTTAAAACAGATTGGCGTACTCTATCATACTGGCCAGCTCTACCTAGAATAGGCATAGCTGGACAGAAAAAATGTAAAGAAGGTACTAAAAATCATCTGTTTCCTTTTCAGAGAATAAGAGAAGGCAGCATTATTTATCAGATCCAGGTCATCAGTGTGGGCGACATGATCGAGTCAATCAACGGGCAGATACTCATTGGCTGTCGCCATTATGAGGTAGCCAAAATGCTGAAGGAATTGCCCAAAGGGAAAACCTTTGTCCTGAAGATGGTGGAACCTATGAAGGCTTTTGGTAAGGATTGTCATGCATCTTATAACTAGGTTGACGGCAATAATGAATTTAAAATGATGCTTTGATACATATGCTTGATGTGTAATTTGCCTTTGTTAGACATGATCAGTCAGCGTTCGGGGAGCAAGTCAGACTCTGCTCAGTTAGGAACAGGTAGAGGAACTCTGCGACTGAGATCAAAAGGACCAGCCACCGTAGAGGAGCTGGTAAGACTTTTGGTTTAAGTGCCTTGCTCAAATGTTCAGCACTGTTCAACATGGTTCAGTTCATCGGTCAACCCTGTCAGGCAGCAAATATGTGTCCATTTGTAAAAGTCTTGATATAAAGCGGAGTATCTGCAACTTTGTCGGGATAAGATACACATCACAGTACATATGTCAGCTTCAGTACATCACAATGCATCAACATGTTATTATAATTGGATTCCGACTGACACTCCTCTTTACTTGTGTCCTTTACAGCAATTTGTGATTCAGAGATTGCGCTTTAGACAATCTGTTACATTAATTGAACTATAAGAAATTATACGAATGCACGCATAAATAAAATGTTAATGCAAGGATCTAAAGTATAAATATGCAATATTGTGAGAAAAGCAATCACAATGTACACTCACGGAGCAATTTATTAGGAACACCTGTACACCTTCTTATTCATGCGCTTATCCAATCAGCCAATCTTGTGACAGCAGTGCAGTGCATAAAATCATTCAGATATGGGTCAGGACCTTCAGTTACTGTTCACATCAACCATCAGAATGGGGAAAAAATGTGATCTCGGTGATTTCGACTGTGGCATGGGATTTCCTGGGATTTTCACACAAAACAGTCTCTAGAATTTACTCAGAATGATGCCAAAAACAAAAAACATCCAGTGAGCAGCAGTTCTGTGGATGGAAACGCCTTATAAATATATCCAGTCTTAAGCATTAAATAAAAGATATATAAACAGTAGTGGATCCTGGCAAAGGCGATATAGGGAGCCGCCTAGGGCGGCAACGCTCTCTGGGGCAGCACAACAGGGTACCTGATCGGCTGCCCCCCCACAGAGCTCGCATGATCACGATGGGGAAAAGGTGCCCTGAACTCTGCCATCCCACCCCTGGCTCGCAATGGGAGAAAGGTGCCCCAAACCATGCCACCCCATTCCTGTTGCTTAAGTCTCTAGATGGTTAAGATTATAAATGTTCATAATGTATTCTTGCATTCTGAACAAACATAAGATAATCACGATCAACAGTATAATATATATATATATATATATATATATCACACACACACACACACACACACACACACTACTGGTCAAAAGTTTTGAAACACTTACTCATTCTTTATTATATATATATATATTTTCTTCACATTTTAGAATAATAGTAAAGTCATCAAAACTATGGAATAACAGAAATGGAAATATGGAATTATGTTGTGACTAAAGAAAATCCAAAATAAATCAAAACTGTGTTATATTTTAGCATCTTCAAAGTAGTCACCCTTTGCCTAGAATTTGCAGAAATGTACTCTTGACATTTTCTCAACCAACTTCTTGAGGTATCACCCTGGGATGCTTTTTAAACAGTATTGAAGGAGTTCCCATCTAAATGGCTTATTGATGAAAGAGGTCAATGGAGAATGGCCAGACTGGTTTGAGTATTTCTGTAACTGCTGATCTCCTGGGATTGTCACACACAACAGTCTCTAGAGTTTACTCAGAATGGTGCCAAAAACAAAAAACATCCAGTAAGTGGTAGTTCATTAGAAGGAAACGCCTTAATGAGAGAGGTCAACGGAGAATGGCCAGACTAGTTCGAACTGACAGAAAGGCTACGGTAACTCAGATAACCCCTCTGTACAATTGTAGTGAGCAGAATAGCATAGACATAGAGAATAAAGTTATTATTTCAGACTCCATTATTCTGCTATTATAGCTGTGTAATTAGCATAAAAAGGCAGAAACACCAAATAATCGGCATATTTTGTTCTAAATCAGGGGTGGGCAATTATTTTGGGACAGGGGCCACATCGGGCTTTAAGAAGTTCATGGGGGGCCACATTATACTCCTTTTGAGATACAATGTTCTGCATTGATTTGGTTCTTTTAAGCCCAGAAATAGTTGTATACTGAATTTTCTGAAGTGTATATGTGACTGATGGGACTATTCTGTAATTGCCTAAAGTATTGTATTGCTCTACAAAGGTAGATACTTTTCTTTCAGGCATATATATATATATATATATAAAATGGAATCATAATTATAAATTATTTTACAATCTCTACTTCCATGGTCATTTATTATTCAATTTAAATACTCTCTACATCAGGGGTCTGTTTTAATAAAAAGTTTGTCGCAAAGCGAGCCAGTTTACTTATTTTATTATCAAAACATTATCTGTTTACGCATTAAAAGGGTCACGATGCAAGTTTCGTCAATGGTTTGCGGAGGTGCATTAGGTCCCAATATAACTGAAATAGCCAATGAAAAACCACTTTTAGGATAAATGAGCCACGGGCCATACTAAACCATGTGGAGGACCGTATCCGGCCCGCAGGCCGGTTTAAGTTGCCCATGTCTGCTCTAAATAATCAGATATCGGCACACAAATTTTGTATCGTTGCATCCCTATTTATAACCTGGCTTTGTTTTGCAGCCCTCAGCGTTTGAAGAAAAAGCCATTGAAAAAGTCGATGACCTTTTAGAGAGCTACATGGGCATAAGAGACAGTGAACTCGGTATGTAACATGGATTTCCTTTTCTATCCCTGCAGTACAGTTGCAAATGCATTATAAGTCTAACTGTATGTCTGTCCCACACTCTTACAGCTGCTACAATGGTGGAGCTCGGAAAGGACAAAAAGAACCCGGATGAGTTTGCCGAAGCTTTGGATGAGACTCTGGGTGACTTTGCATTTCCAGATGAATTTGTGTTTGATGTGTGGGGTGCCATAGGCGATGCAAAGGTTGGTCGCGTGTAATTCTTGAAATGGTCATTCTAGGAAACGCTCCTTTTAAGAACACTATATAATTTGTTTTCAGATTGTTAATTTATGGGAGCATTCTCTGGGATGCTTTTAAGAACGCTGGAGCTACTTCTCTTTAGGCCTTTAGTTTCACATTTTCTGTCATATTTTAGCTGGAGACACAATCAAGACACTATATTGAATGCATTTAAAAAAACATGTACTCAGAGTTGAAGTTGAGCCTTATCATTTAAATGAAATGACTTTCTAGTAGGATATTAAGTATTAAGACAATGAGACTTTTGATGACATTTAACCCATGCAGATGAGAGATGTATTAGATGATTATTCTGTTTTTTACTGTGACTTTTAATTTGCACTGTGTTGCCCGACGCTGTATAAATTGTATAGTATGGCACAGCTCGCAGAACGCACACAGAGGCGATGCTGGTCTGCACTGTTGTGTCCTCCACTGTGTGGACCTGCCCTGTCCCATGCCAGAGTTACAGACCATTTGTGTTATCAACAACACTATATAATGATTCCCTAAAGCATGTGTTGTCTAATGATGTATTCAAAGTGATTCAAAGGATTCAAAATGGCATTGAAGTTGTTGCAATGAATTGAAAATTGAATGGGACAGTTTTCAAGTGACCTCCAGTGCTTTACATTCCCAATTCTGTGACTTTCAGAATGAAATCGCTCTTATTTTTAAAGAGTAAAAGAAATGGGGAAAGAAAACATAAAACGTCAGTTTTACTTTTTGGAGCGTGGTGAACTAACGCTGAATGCCAAACATAAGGAAATCTTTTTTCCAATCAAATCAGTATTCAGGTATCATGAAGTATTACAAACAGTATTTCATCTGTTACAGTATTTATCATTTATCAGGAATGATTGAGATAATATGAAGGGCTTACAAGTAGGACTGGGTGATGTACTAGCTATAAAAGATATATAACTCGATATTTTACAAACTTTAGACGATTTGTTTTATATCAATATTTTTATAAGGTTTTTTTTTTAATCAGTGGAACAAAACAACCATTGTAACCAAGTAGATTCAAAATGTTTAATATTAGAATTACAACACAACAAAAATCTAGTTTGAAATGATCAATGCCCATTTTCTACAAAATGAACCAGCGGAAGACTGACATTTAATCGTTTTCATTTATTTTACACACCAATATAAAAACAATACATGGTAATATTTACCTGTGTATATATTTTTACTAACACGCGTAGACTTCCATGAAGATTTTTGAATGATGAAATTATTATTTTTCTAATCAGATTTATTTTTAATGGTTCATAGAAACAAACAGTTTAAACTCTTTCACAGAAATGAATCGAGCTTTTCAGCTCTAATGCTACGGATCTTTGCTACAGATGTTCTAATCAGAAATACTGTTAAAACATCTGTATTGACACTCGCAAACTAGCGAGTTGTGAGTGGATGGGGGCTCACAGACTGCACTTAATGACACACTTTTTAGGAATTAATGGCCACATAAAAAGCACATAAGTGTTTCATTTTAAATTCATTGGCAGCAAAATGATAGTGAAGATATTCAAAATTTCATCCAGCCCTATTTACAAGTGAATAGTAAGTGGTGTGTATATAGTGTTGATGTATTTTGTGTTTTACACTACAGCCAGTAAGCATTCCCAAGATACAGAGTAATGCAATGCAAATATGATCAAACATGCACTGAACACATAGTTTATAAAGATAGTGGAACTGATATATGATTACTCTTTTTCAGTTTAACACTGTAGTTAAGTATTCCACATATGTAAAACGTTTGAAATGCAAAAAACATCATGTGATTGCAAAAACTTCATGCTTTATATATATTTTTTTATTATTTAGCAAAGTTTATTTTCTTCTGGATTAAATAAATGAATGTTTAAAGGACCGGAGGAAAAAAACATTAAAATGTTTTGATGTTACATTCTACATACTGTAAAGCTATCAGTGTAGTTTGAATATAGCTCTCTTGTGGTTGATTTCTTTTGACACTTTTATCATTTGATGCTTTTTGAACATATTAAGATAAACATCGCTGTTTTTAAGACTTAATAGTTTACACTGATGATGTAATGGTTTTGATGGTTTCAAGTTACACTGTCTCAGACTACCTTCAAATGCAGTAATCATAAACGTCAGTATAAGTCTGTTATAGCTGTTTTTTTAATGGGCAGAAATGTTATTGCACATAATTGTTATTTGTTAGACCAATTTCTCAACAATATTAAAATAAACTAAATAATAAGTGCGAGTTGATGTTTGTTATGCTGTGGTGTGCTGGAGTGTTTGGATTCTTATAGTTGTTCAGAGAAACATTGGATTTGTTCTCCTTGGCTGAATAACCTCACCAAGGGCATTTTCCATAAACATTATATACATTTGCAGTGGCAGTGTGACCGTATGGAGGAAGGAGTGACCTGCTCTGTAAATGTAATACAGGTTTCGTATTCAGAGTTCCCACGTTAATGGAAAATCTTGGATTGTCAGGGAATTTTAAAAAAAAATGGTGTTTTCCATGCTTGGATGTTTTGCTTTGCTCTAAAAATATTTCATAGACTAAATATTGCTCTTGGGTATACTAAAACCTGAGGGCTGATTTGTGAGTGAATCATTCTTTCGAGTCGGTTCAATTCAATGAATTGGTCAAACCGATTCACCAATTGGTCTACAGTTGAAGTCAGAAGTTTACATAAACTTAGGCTGAAGTCATTAAACCTCATTATTTTAACCACTCCACAGATTTCGTATTAGCGATCTATAGTTTTGGCAAGTCATTTTGTGCATGACATGAGTAATTTTTCCAACAAATATTTACAGACAGATTGTTTCACTTTTAATTGACTATATCACAATTCCAGTGGTGTTTACACACACTAAGTTAACTGTGCCTTTAAGTAGCTTGGAAAAGTCCAGAAAATTATGTCAAACTTTAAGGCAATTAGCCAGTTAGCTTCTAATAGGCTAATTGGCTCATTGGAGTCAATTGGAGGTGTACCTTTGGATGTATTTTAAGGCCTACCTTCAAACTCCATGCCTCTTTGCTTGACATCATGGGAAAATCAAAAGAAATCAGCCAAGACCTCAGAAAAATAATTGTGGACCTCCACAAGTCTGGTTCATCCTTAGGAGCAATTTCCAAATGCCTGAAGTTACCACGTTCATCTGTACAAACAATAGTACGCAAGTATAAACACCATGGGACCACACAGCCATCATACTGCTCAGGAAGGAGACTCATTCTGTCTCCTAGAGATGAACGTAGTTTGGTGCGAAAAGTGCAAATCAATCCCAGAACAACAGCAAAGGACCTTGTGAAGATGCTGGAGGAAACAGGTAGACAAGTATCTATATCCACAGTAAAACGAGTCCTATATCGACATAACCTGAAAGTCTGTTCAGCAAGGAAGAAGTCAACCTCGCAAAACACACCACGACTAATGTAGTCCGATTCCTGAATGAATGACTAATGAGCCAGTTGAAACATACAGTGCAACTGTTCTCCGATTGCCAAATGAGTGACTAATGTGCCGGTTCTTTGGAATCAACAGCACAAAATGTACAGCACAACCATTGTAGTCCAATTCCCAAATGAATGACTCTAATGAGAAAGTTATTTTGAATCAATAGCGCGAAGCATACTGTAGTCTGATTGACTCTTATGAGCTGGTTCTTTTGAACATACCGCGTGAAACGCACTGCGCCACCAATGTAGTCCGATTCTGTAACGAATGACTTTTATGAGCTGGTTCTTTTGAATCTATACAATGTGAAATGCACTGCTCCACCAATGTAGTCCGATTCCCTAACGAATGACTCTTATGAACCAATTCTTTTGAATGTACAGCGTGAAATGCCCTGCGCCACCAGTGTAGTCCGATTCTTGAACGCAGGAATATTATGAGCCGGTTCTTTTCTAATCTAAAATGTGAAACATACAGTGCAACTGTTCTCCTATTGCCAAAATATTTCTCTAATGTGACAGTTCTTTTGAATCAACAGCATAAAACGCACAGCACGACCATTGTAATCCGATTCCCGAATAAATGACTCATTAGCTGGTTATTTTAAATCTACAGCGTGACACACACATCACAACCAGTATAGTCCAGTTCCCAAATGAATGACTCTATTGAGCCAGTTCTTTTGAATCTATATAACGAAACATACAGCACATCCAATGTAGCCCGATTCCTGAATGAGTTACTGTAATAAGCCGGTTCTTTTTAGTAAATTTAGTGAATCCATTTAGAGTTCCATCATGTCTAACTTAAAATAAGAACTGTTACTGTGTTACATAATGTTATAATGTACTTTAAACAGGCAGTGCAGTTACTGACTGGTTGTTCATATGACTATGTGTAATTACACATTACTAGTGTTGTTGTAATCAGTGGAATTTTATATAAAAAAAATAATGATTGAAATATGTTAAATATGTTTAGTTTTTTAGAATTCGATATACTAGTATAGTTACAGTAGGACCAGTTATTGTAATGCATTTATGCCTCAAATGTCTTTAAAAATCTGTGTAAATGCTTTTTTGCAACAATTATTTTAAATTAATCTCTGAGTTGTTATATCTACTATGTAAAATTTGAAATTATCTTATCATTTTGCAACAGACTGTTGAGGGCAGTAAATGCAATCAAAATTGCATTTCTTATAATCAAATATTTCTTCTTCTGAAGTAAGAATCGTTAATGGAACTGTTAAGGAATCACAATCATTAAAAGGAATCGGAACCGGAATCTTTTAATTCCTTACAATTCCCACCCCTAGACTGGAAATGTAATAGAAATGCATTGGTTAAAAAGGGTGGGAAACCTGTTTATTCTTAAGTTATTCCTATGAAAAATGTACACAATGGTATCTTTTTTTGCTGTCTTTTGCACTGTTGTACCAATTGTTGGGGTTTTGCAAATAAGTTAATCAGTTATTTTGCAGAAATGTCCATGCATCCTAGAATGCAGCATTAAAAAAGAGTTTGCTCTATTGCAACCCCTCATACTGCATGAGTACCCAAAACAAGAATGCTTACACCAAACATTTCATGGATCTATGGCAAAGGTTGTTTTCCCCTCAAGCACCAGCTGATCCAGTATAGTGATCCAATACTAAATATTAGATGGCTGTAAAAAGTGGACAAGATTAGGCCAAAAGCTGACTTCTGGGAATTTTCATATGGTCATTAAAGTTAAGCACGGTCACGAGTCTATAAAAGGGTCACTGTTGCCAAAGGACAGCCTTGTTCTTGGGTCGTGTGGGTGCTTGTGGAAAGCTTGCGTGATGTGTGGCAACAAATGCTAGTCAACAGAAACACCTCTCAGTGGAAACATTGGAGGTACAACTTGGGTTCATCAACGATTCCTCTATCAGAACCGAGTGTACTTCACTTGAGCAACAGTAGGCAGCCATGCCTTTACGACCGAGGGCTTTATCTCAACCTGGAAGAGCCAACACTCTTCCAAGCCCTAAAGCTGTACCAGTCTTGCGCCCGAGAGCTCTGTCGTCTTACTCGAAGTCGGCTTTAGAAGATGAGCTTTCTTGTCCAGTCTGCTGCAAGATCTTCACAGATCCTGTGGTTCTGAAATGCAGTCACAGTTTCTGCCGCATTTGCCTTCAGCACTTCTGGAATAAGAAGGCAGCCAAGCGGGAATGTCTGGTGTGCAGGAGAAAGTGTTCTTTGACGGAGCCCATGGTGAGTCTAGCTTTGAAGAACGTGTGTGATGCCATCTTACAGGAGCAGAAAAGCCCGGGTTCAGCGAACGGAGCATCAAAACCAGAGGCTCTTTGTGCCACTCATGAGGAGGGACTCAAATTGTTCTGCCAAGATGATGAAGAGGTTCTCTGCTGCGTTTGCCAAATGTCCAAGAAACACCAAGGCCACAACGTATGTCCTTTGGAGGAGGCAGCAAATGATCTGAAGGTGATAATGACCTGTGAAGTTTTTTTAAGAAATCTTAATTTTATATTTTGGGTGGATCTCAAAAACATGTGATGTTTCAACAGTCTCTAGAGTTTGCGAAATCGTAAGATAGCGTACAACTTGGCTCGTACGTAAATGTGCGATTTTAAACAGAGAAGTATTTTCCTGTTAAAATTATAGTTAGGTTTGGGTTAGGGGTTAAACTAGGGGAAAAATCTTCAAAAACATTGCTCATTGGTTTGTTTATTTTTCTCTATAGGAGTAAAGGTTTTTGGTTTTAAAGTTTTTGTACAAGCCAACTCGTACGACTACCTACGATTTTGCCATCTCATGCTATTATTACACTTTGACATGAGACCAGGTTCTGTAGGTCACATTTCACCCCAAAGTCAAAAAAAAAAAAAAAAAAAAAAAATTAAAAACATTTGTCACAGTGCAGAAAATCTTAACGGCTATAAAAAATAGGCTTTGTTTTCTTTAAGCAATATATATTTATATTGAGGTTTGAATAGTGATTACTATTATAAGTCATTCACAAATGCATTCACAAAAATTATTTATCATTGATATGCACTTGTAACAATATGCATAAAAGTGTAACTTTCATGCATGCCAAATGGTGAGCCATTTTACCTCACATGTTATAAATGCTTAGTAACACTTATTCAACATTTTATAGTGAGATTAAAATCCCTACTGTTAGTCTCACTATAATACATTTTTGCTGCTTTCGACATAATCGAAAATAAATGCTTTATGCATTAATATAAGTATGAATAAGTGTATTTATTAAGTATTTATAACATGTAAGTTAAAACACTCACTATTTGGAGAGTATTGCATGAAAGTTGACTTCTTTATTCAAGTTGTCTTTACTGCATATCAATGATTAATAATGTGTTTGTAAATGACTTATTAGCCATTAATAAGTCTCTTTATAAACCCTTAACATAGAGAACATTAATGTAAAGTGTTACCCCAAAAAGCTCTAAGAATGAGCCTGTAAAGTCCCATAGTATACAGAATACCTTACTTAAAAATAAGTTTGGTTTATTAGTTCTAACTGTTGTGGAAAGCTGCTCGGGTTAGAAATTCACAATACTGGCTTTCAGTAGTTGCTATACAGGTTGTCTTATATGGCACTGTCCAAGTGGATTGTTTTAAATTCATTTTCTGCAGGAAGAAATGTGGCAGATTGTCATCCCTCTTAAGAAAAGTCTCAGATGCCTCTATGAGGCCAAACAAGAATGTGATGACATAACTGTCCACATCAATGTATCAACAAAGAACAAGTTTTACACTTACAAACAACACATGCTAAACTAACCATCAACAGCTACCTGCAGGTAATCTGTGCGTTACTTTTTCTGTTGGGTTCTGACAGAACCAAAAGCAACAGACAGAGAAACAAATTCACAAGGAGTTTGAAGAGCTCCATCAATTTCTTCTGAAAGAGGAGGCTGCGAGGATTGCTGTTCTAGCAGAAGAAGAAGAGGCAAAGAAACAGATGATGAAGAAAAAAACAGATATCTCACGTGATATACTCACCTTTTCCCATGCCGTCATGTCCATTGAAAATGAGATTGCTGGTGACAACAACCACTTTTTGCAGGTAAATTTTTTTATTTGTATTTATTGATTTATTTTATCACACTGTATCTTGTCAACTGGGTTATTTTTGAAATGCAATACCTTTTCAAATATGTAAGTTCTTAAAAAAAAAAAAATTATTTGTGCATTGTAATTTAAGGCAGTGCAGTATATCTACAGTAAATAAAAGGATATGCTAACAGTGTTTCAGAAAATGTTCTGGTAAAGCACAGTCACTTAAACTTGAATAATTCTAACTTGATTTTTGTACACATTAGTATGAAAGTGACCATCTTTTGGAATTTTGATATAACAATTTTGTAATTTTATTAAGTGAAATGTTTTATAGTTAGACAAACCAACTACTACCACAAAACATCACATAATTCATCAAATTCATTGCCAATATATTTTGATATTTGTGCTGTTGTTTCCCATCTAAACTGGTGTCACTTCCTGGAGGATGATGTCATTAAGGAACTGGCTTTTGCTAGTAAGATATTACAAAAGACTGACAGGATGGAATGACCCAACTTGTATTATCAACTATGTTTAAACATTACTGCAAATAACTAATCGAATTATTTTCCACAGAACTACAAGAATGTAAAGAGGAGGTAATGTCATTTAATTGTACATTTTAATTAGATTATTTGCATGCTGTGAAATCTGTCCAAACTAAACTGACTGACTGCCATTACAGGGTGCAGGTAACGTTTCACGAACCAGGAAATGTTCCGGATTCTCTAATCAACGTCGCAGAACACATCAGCTCTCTGAATTTCAGAGTGTGGGAAAAAATGCAGAGTATTGTGGAACACAGTGAGTGCTCAAATACTATAGATTTGGATAGATATATTATCACTATAGAGTATGTACAGTGTCAAGAAAAAGTATGTGGAATTAGCTGGTTTTCTGCATTAATTGGTCATATATAAAATGCAATCTCATCTTCATTAAAGTCAGAAGTATAGACAAACACAATGTGCTTTAGGTAACAAAACAAACAATTATAATCTTTCATATCTTTATTGAACACATCACATTTAACATTCACAGTGCTGTGGAAAAGTAAGTGAACTTTAAAAAGTGGTTGATCCAGCAATAACCTCAACCAAGTGTTTCCGGTAGCTGCGGATCAGACCTGTACAATGTTCAGCAGGTATTTTGGACCATTCTTCCTGACAGAACTGCTTCAGCTCAGCCATATTCTTAGGATGTGTGGTAGAAATGGCTCTCTTGAGGTCATTTCACAGCTTCTCTATTGAGTTAAGGTCTGGGCTCTGACTGGGCCACTCCAAATGGTGGATTTTCTTTTTTTTATGCCATTCTGTAGTGAATTTTTCTTTGATGTTTATGGTCATTGTCCTGCTGCATCACCAAAATTCTACTGAGTTTCAGCTGGCGCACAGCCACCCTGACATTATCCTGTAGGATATCTTGATAACCTTGGGAATTCATTTTTCTCTTGATGATGGCAAGCAGTCCAGGCCCAGAACCAGCAAAGCAGCCCCAAATCATGATGCTCCACTGTACTTCACCTTTGGGTTTATGTTTTCATGTTGGTATGCTGTGCCCTTTTTATTCCATATATAGTGCTCCATGTTCTTCCCAAATAATTCAACCTTAGTTTCATCAGTTCACAAAATATTCTCCCAGTAGCGTTGTGGAGTGTCAAGGAGGTCTTTGGCAAACTTCAGGCGCACAGCAATGTTTTTGTTGGAAAGCAGCAACTTCCTTCATGGTGTCCTGCCATGGACAGCATGCCTGTTTAATGTTTTCCGTATAGTAGACTCATGAACAGAGATGTTAACCAGTTCCAATGATTCCTTCAATTCTTAAGCTGTCACTCTAGGGTTCTTTTTTACTTCATTGAGCATTCTGCGGTGAGCCCTTTGAGTCATCTTGGCTGGATGGCCACTTCTAGGGAGAGTAGCCACAGTACTAAAACATCTCCATTTATAGACAATTTGTCTAACTGTGGACAGATGAATATCTAAGCTCTTAAAGATAACTTTGTAACCCTTTCCAGCTTTATGCAAAGCAACGATTCTTGATCTTTTTTTTTTTTTTTTTTTGCGAGGCATGGTCCAAGTAGCTATAATCTACACCTCCAAACTCGTTTCATTAATTGGATATCAGGTTTGCCAACTCCTGACTTGAATGAGCTTTTGTTGATGTAATTAGCCTAGGGGTTCACATACCTTTTCCAACCTGCTCCGTAAATGCTTGAATGATGTATGTAAATATGTACAAAAACAATGCAATTATTTGTGCTTTATTAGTTAAACCAGATTGTGTTTGTTAATTATTTTGATTTAGATGAAGTTCAAACCTGATTTTAAGACAAATTTATACATAAATGCAGGTAATTCCAAAGGGTTCACATCATTTTTCTTGCCACTGTATATACCAGGGATGGGCAAAATTCAGGACTGAATTTGAAACAAGGATAGATTTCTTTTCAATTCATGAATTGGAATTTGAATTGAATTGGCCACACACCATGGCATGTTGAATTGGAATAAAGGAAAAGGAATTTACTTGAATTGCAGTTCAAAGAAATTCAACAAATGTTGTCGATTCAACAGAATGTACAAAAAAAAAAAAAAAAAAACTAGAGCAATCTGGGAAATTTAATGTTCTTCAAACATGGTACATGAAATGACAGTTAATTTATTAAATATAATTAAATGTATAAAGTGTGGTCCAAAAGTCCACCATTAGTGAAAATGCTTCTATTTTGCATTTTCATTATTTAAGAAAATGGTGTACCCATATATACGTATATAAAATGCTAATGTTTGACATTTGACATTTCAAACCTTCAATCATATGTTGAGTGTATGATAGCATGTTTATGGGTTATTCAAATGAAATGTATGATTAATAGCTACATTTATAGCAACATGAATTTCTTTGCATTTAATTCTACTTCCTTAAATTCAAATTCGAATTGCAATTGTGCATCATGTATCATCAATTAAAATCAACCTGGTCTCATAGAAACACGTAACAATACCTGCATTTTTGCTAAATGAGTTTAACATGGTTTGTTGTACATATCGCGCCAGTTTTCTGGTGAAATGAACTAGAGGCACTACTAAAGCAATGCCTTTTATTCACTTTCACACACATCATGAGTAAAATGGCAGATTATCAGTTTATAAACAGTAACTTTTTGCTCTGTTCCTCCCAAAATGCTATTTTAGGACATCTAAACACTATAGCGCATGACTATAGTAAGGCAATCCATTTTAACATTTGCATTACATAACCAATTACATTTACAAGCTTGTTTAAGTGTAATCAAATTGCGTGGCATTGAAATTGATAGAGCGTTGCACCTGCGATGTAAAGGACCAGGGTACAAGTCCTGAAGAGCACGTGAGTCGACACATGAGCTGAAAGTGTAGAGGCACCACAAAATGAGGTGGTTGCTTCAGCATTTGTGTTCTTAATCTCACATTTGCTTTTATGACACTATCGGTTAGGTTAAGGATTTAGGCTTAGGGTAGGGAGGTAGGCTTGGTTAATTTAACGAAACCTAGCATTAACATTATCTAGGCTTGGGATCAATGCCTTTTTCACACATTGATAATCTGGAGATTTTCCCAATGATTATCAGGATTTTTTCAGATAGAAATAAGACTGCCTGTTGCACAGTAGTCTTTGTGTTTTCAAACATATTTCTCAACACAACTTTAGTAAGTGTGAGCGGCAGGGTAAGTTAAAGTGGGTCACGACATGGCACGTTCTAAAATTCGAAATAATTATTTTCCGTCTCTCAAGGCTGCTTAAAAATCTGCAGTGCCACTGAGCATAACTCGCATACTTTTCCCTTCTAACTAAATCATTATCAAAGGACAAATATTATTCACTCTAGCCATCTCTGCAGCCTTATGCTTAAATGCTTTAAATTATTTAATTTTTCACATCAATCTACACTCCATACCCCATAATGAAAAAGCAAAAACCATATTTTTGATAACTTTGTTTTTATAAAATTTATTAAAAAGAAAAAACTGAAATATCACATTGACATAAGTATTCAGACACTTAACTCAGTACTTAGTTGAAGCACCTTTGGCAGCGATTACAGCCTCAAGTCCTTTTGGGTATGATGTGACAAGCTTTGCACAACTGGATTTGGGGATTTTACGCCATTCCTCTCTGCAGATCCTCTCAAGCTCTGTCAGGTTGGATGGGGACCGTCGGTGGACAGCCATTTTCAGGTCTCCAGAGATGTTCGATTGGGTTCAAGTCCCGGCTCGGGCTGGGCCACTCGAGGACATTCACAGAGTTGTCCCTAAGCCACACTTGTGTTGTCTTGACTGTGTGCTTAGGGTCATTGTCCTGTTGGAAGGTGAGCCTTCAGCCCAGTCTGAGGTCCTGAGTGCTCTGGACCAGGTTTTATTAAGGATATCTCTGTATTTTGCTGCGTTCAGCTTTCCTTCAACCCTGACCAGTCCCCCAGTCCCTGCTGCTGAAAAACACCCCCACAGCATGATGCTACCACCACCATGCTTCACCGTTGTGATGGTATTGCGTAGGTGATGAGTGGTGCCTGGTTTCCTCCAGACATGATGCTTGGAATTGAGGCCAAACAGTTCAATCTTCATTTCATTAGACCAGAGAATCTTGTTTCTCACAGTCTGAGAGTCCTTTAGGTGCTTTTTTGCTTTCTTGCACTGAGGAGAGGCTTCTGTCTTGCCACTCTGCCATAAAGCCCAGATCGGTGGAGTGTTGCAGTGATGGTTGTCCTTCTGCAAGTTTCTCCCATCTCCACACATGATCTCTGGAGCTCAACCAGAGTGACCATCGGGTTCTTGGTCACCTCTCATACCAAGGCCCTTCTCCCCCAATTGCTCAGTTTGGCTGGGTGGCCAGCTCTAGGAAGAGTCCTGGTTGTTCCAAACTTCTTCCATTTAAGAATTATGGAGGCCACTGCGCTCTTGGGAACCTTCAATGCAGCTAAAAAAATTTTGGAGCCTTCTCCAGATCTGTGTCTCGACACAATCCTGTCCCTGAGCTCTGCAGGCAGTTCCTTTGACCTCATGGCTTGGGTTTTGCTCTGATATGTATTTTCAGCTGTGAGACCTCATGTAGACAGGTGTGTGCCTTTCCAAATCATGTCCAATCAATTGAATTTGCCACAGGTGGACTCCAGTCAAAGTGTAGAAACAGTCTCAAAGATGATCCAGAGAAATGGGATGCACCTGAGCTCAATTTCAAGTGTCATAGCAAAGGGTCTGAAAAAATGTGATATTTCAGTTTTTTTCTTTTTATAAATTTGCAAAGTTATCAAAAATATGTTTTTTTCTTTGTCATTATGGGGTATGGATTGTAGATTGATGTGAAAAAAAAAAACAAATAATTTAAAGCATTTTAGCATAAGGCTGCAACATAAAATGTGAAAAGGGGTCTGAATATTTTCTGAATGTGCTGTATCAGTATTTTATGACATGTCTTGCATTAACCATAACCTCAACATTTAAATCTCTTTTAGCACCACACTGTGGAAGTTTCACCTCAGAACTGCCACGATACATGTAATGAACCACGTATAAATGCTGCCACTGTCAAGTAATTTTCATTAGTTCAGGCTGATTCAAATTTAGGAATTTAAAAGGAACTCTAAATTAGTATCTGAATGCTGCACAACCCTTGTACATTGTGTTATGAACACATCATTTTATCATAATGTTTTCCCTCTCTTTCCATCCCTTAGCTCCAGTGACTCTGGACCCCAACACAGCCTACCCCTGTCTGTCTCTTTCCAAGAACCTGACGAGTGTATCCAACACGGGGACTATGAAAAAGCTGCCTGATAACCCAGAGCGCTTTGACCACTTTGTTTTTGTGCTGGGCTCCAAGGGTTTCACCTCTGGATGCCATTCCTGGGAGGTGGACGTGAGCAAAAACAATGACTGGGTAATAGGTGTGGTTAAGGCATCCATAGCCAGAAAAGGCAAAATCGCAGGCTGTCCAGAAGGTGGGCTCTGGACAATCGCTCTCTCTGATGGGATGTACACGGCCATGACGACCATACACACCCTACTCAAACTGAAGGGCCACCTGGAGAGGGTTAGAGTAAAGATTGACTATGGCGCTGGAGAGGTCAGCTTCTTTGACTCAGTGGGCGTGGCACCTATCTACACATTTAACGACCACTTTACAGAGAGGATGTTCCCTTTTTTCTGTCCGGGAGCAAATATTAATGAGAACAATCCAGGCTCGTTGAAGATCTGTCCTGTGAGAGTGGCAGTGTGGAACAGCGCCTCCTGGTAACTGTTAGCTAAACGCAAACTAGATGCATTTCACTGCAGTTATACACCACCAGTCAACAAACTACTCTCTATTTCTGATTTCAAGCATTTAAGCACAAGACTTTAGGTCATGAGAAACAATTTCATTCAAGTGTGTCTAAACCTTCGTTGTAAAATTTAAATGACAAATTGTTGTCTAACAAAGTGTACTTTGGATGTTGATATTAATATTTTTCTTATAAGAATGGGAATGATTTGTTACAAAATGTTGAGTAAAAATATTAAGAAATGCATTCAGATAATATTTAAAATACTATATGTGTGGCATTACAAGTTTTAAAAAATGGTGAATGGCAATAAACAATGTACAAAAAGTTTTTGATTTTGGAAAAAAGACTCAATATATCTCTGTTGTGTAGTCAGTGTGTTTTGTTTATTGAAACACTTGGGTAATTAAGTTGTATTGTCTGTTATAATCATTTATGACTGGTAAGTACTGATAAGGTCAAGCCTTATAATAGGTGAAATATGAAAGTTTAGACCTGGATCCACCCTTTGTTGAGCTTCCAGATGAGTTTTTATCCTTTTACCAGGACATTGTTTTGCCAGTGTAGTCCATGAATCCGTGTCGCTTTAGCTGCTATACGCAAGTAATACAGGTACTCCTGGTTAAAGACAGAAAAGTGTTTATGACACTGCAAGAGACAAAGTCTTGTTTTAGATTTGTCTTCCTCCCAAAAGCACTTTCCATTACCCTAATGACAAATAGAGTTCCTATCACATTGGTGTTGACGGTGTTCTGCATGTCCTCAACAGTGGCGGTGAACATGGTTTTTTGTGGCAACACTCCAGCATTATCCATCAGCAGGTTCAGGATGTTTTCCCCCAGTAGTGAACCCACTTTCTTGGCAGACTCTTTGATACTGCATGGATCAGCAACATCTAATAGTACCACAGAAATAGCAGTGGAAAAGTGTTTTGCTATTTCCACTGTAAAATCAATGACATGACAAGTAAACAAAATAAAATAAAAAAAACATTGTAATGTAAATATAGTTCAAAAAGATAAAAGCACATTTTCCAAGGTACACAATAGTAACAACACTTGGATGCTTTTTGGCCAGTTCTCTCAGTGCCTAAAAAGGTAAGAAAATGTAAATGATTAAAGTATGCAATGTCACACAATTAATAGTGCTGTTTTACTGAATATTAGCATGGCAGAAGTGCTGCAGATGATTGGGTTTTTGACAAATAAGGTTGTCTGAGGTAATAAAAATGAGAAATATTCTTAAAATCTAGTTTAAAACACATGTATCAAATTCATAGAAATTTGATATCCGTGTCCATATTGGTTTCATAAATTTTTGAAAAACATTTATAGCATTTTCAACAAATAAACGTATTTAATGACATTAAATTCAAGTGGTGTACCCATCAAGTTAAAGTTAAGTACTTTCCTTGCTCCTTGAATACACAAGAGTATATGCACCTTAATCATTTATTTAAAAGTTTTCAAACATATTTTCAAGAATGTTTTTTTTTTTTTTTTTTTTTTACAAATATTTTGAATCTTTTAATCACGAATATCAAGAAGGTTTTTTTTTAGGGTTACTCCAAATGACCTGAAAAAAAATGTGCCTTATCTGACTTTTTTTCTCTAAAACTTCACATACAGTCATAAGGGTCAAAAGGGGTCTTCTCTATTATTATTATTATTATTATTATTATTATTATTTATTTTTTTGTCACATAACAATGGAATGGCTACTTGCATGTTAGTTACACCACCTGACTTTGATTTAGTTGACAAGTTTATCAAATATTAACAATATTTGAAAAAATTGTTTTACTAATTTTCTTAAATACATAATAATAAAAGATTATTATTTCAATATTTATTTTTTGAAGAATTTCAGCTTTTTACATTTGTTTTTATTTTATTTTACTGACTCGTGGCCTGTCAGTGCTTGAATATTTGGACCCCACAGCTTATACAAGGCCCCCTCAATAGGGCCCTGTGTCTATGAGGGCCCCCAGCCATCTTAGAGGACTCTTTTGCATTCCTGTTTCAAATTAAATTTTTTGGAGCCACTCTTTAACCCTATAATGCCCTGTGTATCATATTTCATACATGACATTCTAAAGCCTCTACATCATCAACATGATCAAAACTTTGAAGAAAATCCTGTTGTATGCAATGAGCTAGATTTTTACTGCCTCCTGGTGAAAGATTACATCCTCTTCTTCTTGAAGTAGAAGACATTGTTATTATTTCATATATTATTATATATTATATATTATATTTTCATATATTATTTCCAAAATGGCTACCTTCATATTGAGATGCACTCGTCTTTTTTTTTAATTAAATTAAATTTTTTTATCCCCTTTTCTCCCAGTTTGGAATGCCCAATTCCCACTACTTAGTAGGTCCTCATGGTGGCGCAGTTATTCATCTCAATCTGGGTGGTGGAGAACAAGTCTCAGTTACCTCCGCTCCTGAGACTGTCAATCCGCGCATCTTATCATGTGACTTGTTGTGCATGACACTGCGGAGGCTCACAGCATGTGGAGGCTCATGCTACTCTCCGCAATTCACGCACAACTTACCAAGCTCCCCATTGAGAGTGAGAACCACTAATCGTGAACACGAGGAGGTTACCCGATGTGACTCTACCCTCCATAGCAACCGGGCCAATTTGGTTGCTTAGGAGACCTGGCTGGAGTCACTCAGCACGCCCTGGATTCGAACTTGCGACTCCAGGGGTGGTAGTCAGCGTCAATACTCGCTGAGCTACCCAGGCCCCTACACTCATCTTTTTGATGTGAAATCTTTGCTGATTGTGATCAAGTAAAATTAACAATAATGTTAATATTGTTACTGATATTTTAAAGTTAGTATTTATTGAATTGATGCAACATGTGCATATTAGAATGTCATTATTTTATAGAAAATCTGTTTAAATAGGTTTAAAAAATATATTATTTTCTGACTATTATTTTATATGTTGGGCTTAATAGGGTTAAGCTATTTAAGTTGTTTTGTATGAAAAGTGCTGTCGAAAAAAAATGTATTACTGTTTGCCCTACATTATAAAAAAATAACTGCGCTTAGGTGGTTGGGGAAAAGAAGATATTTATATTTTATTTTGTATATTTTATCAAATGATCTCTATTTTTTAGCCCCACACCTTTCAGCCCTTTGAAGCTCTCACAATGGAGGGTGCAGTCTTTGAAGGAAATAGGGGTGTAGGGATCACATCTGAATGGAACGCACTCCATAATTCAGATGAGTTAGAAAAGATGTGAATATTCAATATTTCAATATATGTTAAATTCTTCAATATTGAAAGTGATTGATGAAGTTAAAATATTTCTTACATTGAGTTTACATTATGTATAACAAATGTTACTGTCTCTTTAAGATGGGCTGGTTTGAGCATTTCTGTAACTGCTGATCTCATGGGATTTTCACACACAGTAGTCTCTAGAATTTACTTAGAATGATGCCAAAAACAAAAAACATCCAGTGAGCGGCAGTTCTGTGGATGGAAACTGGGCGGCAACACTCTCTGGGGCAGCACAACAGGGTACCTGATCGGCTGCCCCCCCACAGAGCTCGCATGATCACGATGGGGAATAGGTGCCCTGAACTCTGCCATCCCGCCCCTGGATTGCAATGGGAGAAAGGTGCCCCAAACCATGCCACCCCATTCCTGTTGCTTAAGTCTCTAGATGGTTAAGATTATAAATGTTCATAATGTATTCTTACATTCTGAACAAACATAAGATAATCACGATCAACAGTATAATATATATATATATATATATATCACACACACACACACACACACACACACACTACCGGTCAAAAGTTTTGAAACACTTACTCATTCTTTATTATATATATATATATATATATATTTCACATTTTAGAATAATAATAAAGTCATCAAAACTATGGAATAACATAAATGGAACTATGGGAATTATGTTGTGCCTAAACAAAATCCAAAATAAATCAAAACTGTGTTATATTTTAGCATCTTTAAAGTAGTCACCCTTTGCCTAGAATTTGCAGACATGTACTCTTGACATTTTCTCAACCAACTTCTTGAGGTATCACCCTGGGATGCTTTTTAAACAATATTGAAGGAGTTCCCATCTATGTTGGGCACTTATTGGCTGATTTTCTTTATTATTTGGTCCAAGTCATCCATTTAAATTTCTTTCTTTTTTTTATTTTTATTAAATTGTAGTTTTATAATGAAATAAATTAATATGTTGGCACAATGATATTTTTGTCTACAAAACTATTTTCAAACATTTAAGCATACACCTTCAGATCAAAAGATTTTTAAGATCATGAGAAACATTTCAGGCAAGTGTTTCAAAACTTTTGACTGGTAGTGTGTATATATAAAATATATACATGTATAATATAATATATAAATAATATGTATGTATATACAGTATACACACACACACACACACACACACACACACATGTGTTTACCCAAAAATGAAAATTCTCTCATCATTTACTCACCTTCATGCCATTCCAGAAACATGGCTTTCTTTCTTTTGCAGAATGCAAATTAATATTTTTAGAAGAATATTTAAGCTCTATAGGTCCATAAAATGCAAGTGAATGTGGCCAGAACTTTGAAGCTCAAAAAAGCACATAAATGCAGCATAAAAGTAATCCATAAAACTCCAGTGGTTAAATCCATATCTTCAGAAGTGATATGATGAGTGTGGGTGAGAAACAGATCAATATTTAAATCCCTTTTTACTGTAAATGTCCACTTACACTTTCAGACGTGAAAGTGAAATTAAACAGGCATCAAATGTGACTTTCAGATGTGAAAGTGGAGATTTAGAGTATAAAAGGGACTTAAATATTGATCTGTTTCTCATGTAGTTGATGTTGATATTTTGGAGGGCGCCACGTCGGATCTCCCCTAGGGCATCAAGTAAGCCAGAACCGCCACTGTATATAAACTATTTATACATTTAAACTACTTATAAAATTACCATTAGAGTTAATTTACCTTGAAAAAAAAAAGAAAGAAAAAAAGTAGTTTTATAAAGAATAAGAATATATTTCACGTCGTTACATATGCATTCTTGGGTTAAGTCATCTCTTATCTGAAGGCAAACAAAACTGATATTCCAGTTAGAATAAAACCGATTTTATACAGGGGGGAAAAAAGATAGCTTGGCCCATAATTCAAAGAGATCAGGCTTTAAAGCCCTTGATTTTACTTTATTTATTTGTAGGAATTACCACAGGTTTGACCATGGATGGCTCATCCTTATTGAAGAGGTCAATGTAACTAGATATCTATAAAACAAAGTATTTTGTTTAGTAAAAAACAGTAGCCTAAACATTTAAAATCTTTATAAAAAATGGTCTTTGTTATAAAACTAAGTAGACTTCTCATTCCCTTTTATATTTTTAATGTGAAACGATAAAATTTCTGTCAAATCATACCTGCTACTACAGTTGGTGTTATCAATGGCACACATTATGTTTTCTCATCTTGTCCTCGTCAGCTCTGTTTAGAATGTCAGGGCTATCTTCATAGCATTTCAAAGTAGAACGTTATCAATTTTATTCAGGTTTTGGGGTCTATGCCACGCTGTTTAGCGCTCCGCAAGAACCAGTCAAGCCTGGTTTATGACCAGTGTGTAAAAAGCACTTTTGGGATAAACCACTGAATGTCATAAGGGTGATACTAGTCATCCCACTCACTAGATCATCTTTTATTATTATTAAGAAAGAACAGTTTTAATTTTAGTTAACCAGTGCAAAGTGACCATTTATAACAAAAGCATGCAGAAAAAGTCTTGGGGGTTCTACTGGGCCCCTTGCCTGTCCAGGGCCCTTAGAATCATCCTAATCTTCCCCCACGTTACGGTGCCCCTGGTTCTGTCAGTCAGATCGAAACAACAAAAAAGGTAAGGAAAGAAAAAAGCTGTGCGACTCTAAAACTAACTGCTGGTAGTCTTAAAGAGACAGTACTGTTTTAGCACTTGTTTAGGTTGGGAAACACTGGGTTACACCACTTACACATTTTTGATAAAATTACTTTAAACACAGAAATTGAAAACATCATAGCAGAGGTGTATGCAAGTAACTGTTTTGAGTGAATTGCATTTTAATGTATTTTTGAATAACTTAATAAGATCACAACAATAACAGTATTATAGCCATGCTGATATTCAGTACAGATCGATCAAGTATCTCAGATCAAATTCCTCAGATCCATTATCTGTTGTATTTTAGACAACAATAAAACATTTTCCAAATGAAGACAAAGCAGGATCAAGAGTAACATGTCACTGAAGAGTGAAGTGTCCCAGTGCAGGTAAATATCATCACCATTGGAATGCTTCTAGTTCAATCAGATATGGACCAGAACAGAGGTGGGTAGTAACGTGCTACATTTACTCTGTTACATTTACTTGAGTAACTTTTTGAAGAAAAATTGTACCTTTAGAGTAGGTTAAAAAGTGGGTACTTTTTACTCTCACTCAAGAACATTTCTAATGACATTTTTTTACTTTTACTTCTTTACAATGGATGGCGTTCCTGTTGTTTCATTTTAATTAATGTGTAATTTATTGAGAGATTATTGAATAGGACTTTTACGACAGCGGAAGTTCACACAGCTGCACACGCTGTCACAGATTGTCACTCAAGCCGAGTCCATCACTTCTGCAGCTTCAAACTCTTCAAAGTGAAACAAATTCTTTGCTCCACACAGTGAAAAAAAGTTTCGTCATGCAATGCCTTCATTTAACACCAAGACAAGCTGATATTTCAAGATTAAAATCACAGCTTCAACTTAAGGCAGCACGCTGAGGTAAGTTTTGGCTCTAATGCTAACGCGGACTTTTCTGTGTAATGTGATGGTCATTTTCAGGGTGATTCTGTAACTGGGCTCTCATGATATCAGTTTTTAAGTGTACATTTTTAAATCAGTGCAGAAATATATCATGTCATGAGCAGAATTTATGCATTTACTGGAAATTATTGCAGCTGCTTCAGGCTGATTAATTGTATAAATCCATGTAAACATCCAAGTTAAGTGTAAATGCCTTTTGTTCTGCCGTTCGCGTGATTGACAATTGGAGAACGAACAGACTCCGTGTACACAACGAGGGGTGCGAAGAATGCGTGTGAGAGATGTGTGGGTGCAAGGCGATCGTATGGCGAAGAGCGTTGTGTCCGAAATCGTTCACTCATTTACTATTTCCTATATAGTGAATGGCAGTGAGTGCACTATATCTCAGCAGTGAGTGAACGAAATGAGTGAGTGAATTCGGATGCTGACATACACACTGAGTGTCGGAGCTCTGGGGCTGTTGCACGTCACATTTGAACTTTTAAAATACCTGGGCAATACAATAAATCTTCATTCTGTTTGTCATTTTTAATATATACTGTATGCTAATATAAATTTGATCAAATTTTATCAAATAAAGAGTACATCTTAAAATGTAGCTGCATGTTTTGCCTCTCTATATGATATTATGTTATTTTAATCAAGTAATGATTTGTCAAAAAGTAATTTAATACATTCAGCACGAAATAAAACATTGCAGGAGTGAAGGAAGCAGTAAACTCCCAGCTGGTACATCTTCCCCTTGGTGGATTGTGGGCAATTAACTGTTGTCAGTGTACATCAAATGTACACTAGAAATTAGAGTGCATTGTGGGTAAGAACAAAAGTAGGGAACGAGTGGCTCACTCAGAATTCAGTCACTCCTACAAATGACGGACACTTGAATTAGTGCACTATATAGTGGATAGGGGGCGGTTTTAGACACAGTGAGTGTTCCACGACCAGGATTTGTGCCCTACACAGGTTGCATACTCTGCATTTAGAGAGCGGCGGTACTGCTGTACAGAACTAATTATCTAAATTCTTTTGACACTGGAAACTGTAACTACACTGAAATAATAATCCACGCAGGACTTTAAAAGCTGTGAAATAGCAAAAGTAGGCATCAGTAAAACATGATCTTGCTTTGGTTTATATTTCAGCATTTTATATAATGTCCCTGTGGGACATTTTTACATTTTCACCGTAATAATTACTAGAAATGTTTCCAAACCTCTCTTCTTGTTGACAAATTCATCCAGATCTGACAAGAGCCCTTAAAGGGATAGTTCACCCAAAAATGAAAATTCTCATTATTTACTCACTCTCATGCCACCCAGATGTGTGTGACTTTCTTTCATCTGCTGAACACAAATTAAGGTTTTTAGAAGAATTTCTCAGCTCTTTTGGTCAATAAAATGCAAGTGAATGGGTGGCAACATTTTAAAGCTAAACAAAATCACATAAATCAGCATAAAAGTAATCCATAAGACTCCAGTGGTTAAATCAATATCTTCAGAAGCAATGTGATAGGTGTGGATGAGAAACAGAGAAACAGATCACTTTTACATTCTTCTTCTTGTGTTTCTGGCGATTTACATTCTTCTCTGCATATCACCTCCTACTGGGCAGGGAGAAGAATGTCTAGAAACAAATGACAAATATTGACCTGTTTCTCACCCACACATATCATATCACTTCTGAAGATATGGATTTAACTAATGGAGTCTTATGGATTACTTTTATGCTGCCTTTATGTGCTTTTTGGAGCTGAAGCAAAATACGATTAAACTGAAGCAAATACAATCGATTAACCTCGGTGCTCACAGTAGGTCTGTCTCTAAAAATCTTAATTTGTGTTCTGCAGAAGAAAGGAGGTCATACACATCTGGAATGGCATGAGGGTGAGTAATTGATGAGAGAATTTTCGTTTTTGGGTGAACTATCCCTTTAAAGTGATAGCTCAGCCATAATTGAATATTCTGTCTTCATTTCCTTACCCTTATGTTGTTCCAAACCCGTGTGACCTTCTGTATTCTGTGGAACACAAAAGATGTTAGACAGAATGCTAGGGACTGACAGTATCGGTCACCATTCACTTTCAAAATATGGAGAAAAAAAACATTCACTGAAAATAAATGTTGACCAAGGCTAACATTCTGTCTAAAATCTCCTTATTATGTTGCAGGGAAGAAAGAAAGTCGTACAGGTTTTGAACAACATGATGTTGAATGATGACAGAATTTCCATTAATAATAATAATAATTCTGTAATGCATGTTAAATGTGTATTATGTATTGGAATATAGGGGAGTTAACGTTTATTATGTCATTTGTGAATGTAACGAGTTACTCACTACTTGAGTACTCTTTTAATTGGATACTTTCTTACTCTTACTCAAGTAATTATGTTAGTACTTTTACTTCTACTTGAGTAATTATTTATTTTTAAAGTAATTGTACTTTTACTTGAGTACAGTTTTTGGCTACTCTACCCACCTCTGGACCAGAACAAACTGTAGTATAATTGTGTTTACCTAAGCTGTCCTCTGAGTACTCAACTCAGAATTTAGCCCGTCTGGGTCACGGCATCCAGCAAAAATCTTTGAACAAGGGGCCTCCAGGAGTTGCTTGAAGATTTCTAAACCTAAGCCTCGGTTGGCCCCTGTGATGAGAGCACTACATGCCTTCCCTGCTGTCATGCTGCCAGATTATCAGTCTGATGTTTTTACCCACACTGCCTCTTGATAGTGCCTTTTATATGTGGCAGAGTGGACTCTGCCCCCTACACTGTACTGGTGTATTGTCCTCCTGTGTCATACTCATAGATTTTCATAGTCATTTCATATCAATTGAGTGGCTGTTATGAGGGTAAAGTAAATAAATAGGTACAAAGTAACAAGTGATGAATACAATTGCTTGGAGGCTTTCCAAAAAAGCAGTAAAATTTTACTACAAAACAAATTTGCTTATCGTTATTCACTAAATACCATCGCTGTTTCAAGAATGAGAGAAGAGGTTAAACGTGCACTAGAAACACAAAGGAACTTAATCAAATCTTGAAGGCATTACTCATAAACTGAAGAGCTAATCAGTAGCTCCACTGTCGCCATTGTAGTGCTGATCTATTAGGGATATTTCTATGTGAATCAATTTTGATCAAACATATAGAAGATTGTTCTAGGTAACCATCAGATCTCTTTTATTGCTTCTGTAAATAGATGATTTCTCCCTGATATATATATATATATATATATATATATATATATATATATATATATATATATATATATAAAATCTAACATTTGTATTTGTATTTTTGTGCCTAGATGGTGTTATCTTTCGTAAGTTTCACCAGTTTTACCTGCTTCTCATTACAGCTACTATTAATTATTAACCTTTCCCCCTGAATCAACAAGGTGTGCGAATGATAAGCACAGTAATTGCAACATTTTAAGTAAAACAATAAAAAAAAAAAAAAAATGTAAGAATTGTTAATGCATTATTCAATTGTAAATACATGTGTTGATGCTAAACAATATTGATTCCTCCATAAAAAGACACAGGGCTGCTTTATTGATTGTTCAGATTTTTTATTGTATGAAAAACTGTATAAAGCAAAGTTGTAATGTGTCTGTCATAAGTACGTATTGCCTTTAAGTGCTATGATTACGGAGGCACTTTCGTGATAGTATAGGGCAGTTTGGATCTGGATCAGCCCTTTGGTGTCCTCTCAGATGTCAAAATCTGTGTTCTTTTGGTTTACCAGGGCAGAGTTTGTCCAGTGTAGTCCATGAACCCACCATGCTCATTCTCAGTTAGGCTGCTAATGACACGCAGCATCCCCTCCACACTTTCTCTTGCTTCAAGTGGTGCCTGATGGGAAAAACATGGATTTAGCTCACTACCTAAACTACCTGAAATAATATGATTTGGTAAAATAACAGTAATGAATATTGAATTTATTGCAAGCATGCAGGATTTGTTACATAACAACAATGACTTTTATTCACTTTCACACAAATCATGTTTAAAATGGCAGATGATCAGTTCATAAACACTTCTCACTATGTTCCTAACACAATGCTGTCAATACACAAACTGATGAAAAACTAATTACATTGAATGTAATTAGTTGCTTTGGATAAAAGTGCCTGACCAAATGCATAAATGTGAAATGTAAAAATCTTATGACATCTAAACACTTTTACTATAGCACATGACTTTTAAGGAGATGCATTTGAATGTTTGCATTACAAAACCAAGTACATTTACAAGCTTGTTCGAGCACAATCAAATGGCTAGGTAGCTCAACTGATAGAGCAGCGCACTTGCAATACAAAGGGCCAGGGTCCTGAAGAGCACATGTGACACAAATGATGAGCCGTAAGTGTCATGTAAGCACCAAAAAAAAATGCGTTGTTGCTTCAGAAATTGCATTTTTCATCTCACGTTTGCTTTTATGACACTATCGGTTAGGTTTAGGTTTAAGGTTCAAGGGTTGGTAGTTCGGTTCCATTGATTTAAAACTTGACATAGCACTTTTGCAATGCCATCCATTACTGAGAATTTTTGCTCTTGTGTAATGCTGCATCTATCACTAAATATCAGCGCAAAATAATAATAATAATAATAATAATAATAATAATATTTACTGAGTGCACCTTTAAAAACATCAACTTTGTGGTTATAGATCCTACACTCACCTCTTCTCCACCCATGTCAGTCCTAACCCATCCTGGGTGAAGGGCCATGCAGAGGATCTCATCTGGCTTTAACTCCACCGCAATTAATGCAGTCAGCATGTTGAGACCTGCCTGATATCGGAAAACAGATAACATTTCAGTTACGCAAAAACTCTGGTTTTATATTATTAATACTGTTTAAACAGGAAGTGAAGCGTGTACAGTTTATTTACACCAAGCGCACTGAAAGACAAAAGGTTGTCCTGCTGTTTTTCATTTTCTGTTGTGTTGGTACGCATTGTACACAAATAAGTAGTTGGTCAATAGAGCGCAACAGTGCCTGACCAGTTTTTGAGCCATCAATGTTCCTGAAGTATTTTTACCATTCATTTCTTCCATAGGGATTTCATAAAATCCTTCATAAAAGAGTTGTAAGCCATGAACCAAACCAACCAGCTCAGAGATGAATCACAACATACAATTTTTATTTTTTTTTTTAATTGGACAAAAAGACAAAGGTGCAAGATGGTGTACTTACCGTCTTTCATGAGGGCATGACCTACAATCACATGAAGCATTGCGAATTGAATTAAAATTGATGGAACAATATAAAACTATTAGTTTAAAGTTGTTTATTACAAGGATAAAACAATAAATTTTAATTGTATTGCCAAATATTAGGATGTTTACAAACATATAAGTAGTTTGAGAGTGTAGGAAGACCAACTCGATTGCATCATTCGCAGTGTGTCATGATAGTGGGCGATCACTGCAGTGCGTGTTTGGCATGCTTTGCTGGCTGCAATTTTAAATATTGCAGACTTAAACTGAAGCAAATACGATCGATTAACCTCGGTGCTCACAGTAGGTCTGTCTTCAAGCTGTATAGGTTGTCTTTATAAGCCATCGTTAAACATTAATTCACCTATGGAAAAAATGAATGATTTTTACTTCCGGATCCAGACTGTTGCGCTCTATCACAAGAGTATTCTTCTCCACAGTTATAGCTACCATCCTACTTATGATCTTGGGCTTTTTGTTTCAGACTTAAATGATGAGATTCAGTCTTGTATCAAGCGACTTCCTGTAGTGCCTAGCAGGACCTCTCTGTACCTTGCTCACGCTATAAGGCAACACTGGAAATTGGGTGTACATGGAAGGCATGCTGGTTATGGAGCCCCCTGTAGAGGAGATATTGATGACAGCAGCTTTATCACAGGACATTCCTGATGTTCCTCTGGCTTTGGCTGCAGTTTGTAGATATGGTAGGTACTCCTATTCAAAAGAAATAGAAAGAACTTCATTACCCTGTATTCAAAATGTATTTGTCACTTGCTTAATGAAGTTAGCCTTCAAACTCAACAACATACCATGTCAAGTGACCAGTATGACATATGTTCACAGTTACACATTTTGTAATGTAGAAATTTACAAATGACTAGTGGTCTTGCAAGCCAGACTATTCGGAGCTCAACACGCTTCTAACAGGATTCGAGCTGACATGTTATTTACTGTGGAAATGAATTGCTCAGTAGTGCTGTTGTTTCAATTAACAACCAGTAGGTGTCAGTAGGTTGTTAATAATAAGTGTATGAAAATAGCGACTTCCCTTTTAAGAGAGACGAACAGGGAAGTGAAGTATAGTGTTGCAAGTGTTCATGTCTGCATTGATGCATCCAGCTGAATTCAAGTAAAATCTAAAAAATAAATAAATAAATAAATAAAAAACAATCAAACGATGTTGTACCTTTCTTTACATCATAAGGGCAACTAACAAGCAGGCTAAAGGCTACAGCCTCTAGCATCAGTCACTATTGCACCTCTTGAGGCCAAGGAAATGAGTTTACACATACCGCACAGCTATCACGTATCAGCTGGCCTCAAGAGGCATACTAACGAGGAGGCTAAAGGCTACAGCCTCTAGCGTCAGTCACTAGTGCGCTTCTTGAGGCCAGGGGAGTGAGGTTTACACATACTGTACAGCTATCAAGTACCAGCTGGCTCCCATTACACTCACCCCCCTAAACCTCACTACCATCCGGGTCACGGCACCACTGTAACCGGTCCTGCTCGACCCACTCCGAGCAGGATTCAAACCGCCGTCAGATGGCATGGGAGACGGGTGTGCTAACGAGGAGGCTAAAGGCTACAGCCTCTAGCCTCAGTCGCTAGTGTGCCTCTTGAGGCGAGGGGAGTGAGGTTTATGCATACCGCACAGCTATCACATACCAGCTGGCTCCCGTTACACTAGACATCTGCTGCATATGGCAGCTTATTCTGACCAAGAACTGGCTACTTAAAAGAGGTTGTCGAAACACTATGTATAACAACCAACAAAATTTGTTATTTGACATACTGGGTGGACACAATCAAAACCTCAAAAGACTGACAATTTGTGGAAAACGTATGTAGACTTTAGTTATTTCCTTCCATCCATAAGTACAGACATAACTGCAAACAACGTAGAATATACTGTTGTGCTTGAAATCTTATTTACTTGCTGCTAACGGCCTCAAACGAGTTGCAAAGATTTAATGCCACGTACTAGGGCTAGGCGGTATGGCGACATATATCATTGCAACTGTATAAAGTGTTAACCGGTAGAAATTTTGTTATGTATATAGCTGTGTATATCACGGTATGCAAATATCTGTGTGCGTAGAGCTCCATCTGCACGTCAGACTGAGTCATCTCGTTTACATGTACACCAGATAGCTGTTTATTACAAGAAAGCTGCTTTACACGAAAGTGCCATTTGTGTTTACATGCACCGTGAAAGTGTCATACACTTTCCCCCATATACATGCGGCTTGGTCACTAAGCAGTCTTTTCAGCAGCAAAAGGAATATAATGTAATTTCCCCTTTCAAAGCTAGTGTAAATAACAAAAATGCCGTCTGAGGGCAACATTGCTATTTTTTTGTTCCCGTTGCTTTGCTTTATTTCCAGATGCCTCACAGTAGCTGCTGGGTTTGTTTCTTTAGCTTTCTCATGTCATACCCCAGTGTTGCCCAGGTGCACTTGAGCACATTCACACATGTGCACTCTTCAACAACATATCAAAATGCAGCTTATGCTTTTTGACGCTCTTGTCTGTTCTCAACACTTGCCCCGCACTGCTGTCAATTCCAAGTAGGTATATCCAAGTAGACCTCCAAATGGGGGCGGGGTTTCCCCAGAAGGGGGTGGGGTTACTCTGAAAGGGGGTTGCGCCAAATCCAAAAGGGGGCATGACTTCCACACATGGTTAGGGTTAGGTTAGGGACTTTCGGTATCTTTGCTGGCAGTTTGGAGCTCCCGCCCCTTTTTGGAGCTCTGCCTGCAGCTATATCTTTCTCGTCAATTCCACTATCCCCCTCATGAGTGTGTCGCTCGGCTTTCATAGGAATGAATTGAAAATGCCCGCTCAGCTCTGCTCGCTCCACGCCAGTGGAAGCGTAGGGTTAAGGGTGAGACTAAGCAAACAGTTATAGAACAATCCGCCTCAAGTCACAATGTTGATTCAAGCCCAGATCCTTAGTCAGAAGGCCACACCACCACACATTATTTCATAATTTCATGTTTTGGAAAAACTTTCTATGGACAACACATCAGAGCTCACAACAATACTTTTCCTCTATTACCCTAATGACTAATAACGGCCCCATCACGTTGGTGTTGAAGGTGTTCTGCATGTCCTCAGCGGGAATGGTCATCATGGAGCCAGATGCCAACACGGCAGCATTATTCACCAGCATGTTCAGGCTGTTCTTCCCCAATAGTGAACCCACTTTCTTGGCAGACTCTTTAATGCTGCATGGATCAGCAACATCTAACAGACAAAGCAGTGGCAAGTGTCAGAAGATGTCCATATAATTTCCATTGAATATTCAATATGCACCAAAAAAGATTCATGCACATTTACCGAGACCTATAATAGTGATCACACTTGGATGCTTTTTCACCAGTTCTCTCAATGCCTTAAAAAGACAAAATGAACAATTTAACCAAGTAAATAAGGATTTCTCTTGCTATTGTCTGTTCCAAGCTTCTGATTACTCACCTCAGACTTTGGCCCATCTGGGTCACGGCAGCCGGCGAAAATCTGCCACTTTGGACAGGGGACCTCCAAGAGTTGCTTGACCATTTCAAAGCCCAAGCCCCGGTTGGCCCCAGTTATTAGGACATTGCCTGCCTTAAATGCTGCCATGTTCAAAGATCTATCTGTGTGGTCAAATCAACCACACTGTTTCTTGAAAGTGCTTTTTATATGCGGCTGAGTGGACTCCACGCCCCATATTGCACTGGTGTATTGTGCTGTCCTTCTGAGGTGATTTATGTTATGTTAAGAGGAAAAGGTGAGTGATATGAAAAGAAAAATAGAGAATAAGTGCACAAAAAATGACAAGATGACACATTTCAAGTTGAGCTATCAACTCAGATAACCACAGTGATGATTAATATAACAGCTAGTTAATAATTTAGCACACTAATGCATCTGTGTTTCCTGGAGGATTGATAAAAACATCTGACACAAAACTCCTGGAAGGAGTTGGTAGAAAAGGAAAACCACTTATGTTCATTTTCTTCTTTAACACACACTTTTCAAAACTGATTTACTAAAAATGTTAAAAGGTGTATATAAAAGATGTTTATATCTTGTATTTTTGAATTTATTCATTAGAAGTGGCTGCATTTAATCAGTCATTAAGATTGTCAGCATTAGTCAGCAGAAATCTGAACTTCCATTTAACACACATACACCAAAGACTGTACAGGAGTTCTCAACTATACTATGGGAGATATTAAATAATGATTTGTTTGTTAAGTGTTTATTACACACTTTATATACAATGGGTGTTCCCAACCTTACACATGATGTCTATTTTTTATATTAATATTAACATGTAGTTTACTACTTGTAGTACTTGTATTATGCAGTGTGCGTGTGTGTGTGTGTGTGTGAGTGTGTGCGTGTGAGTGTGTGTGTGTGTGTGTGTGTGTGAGTGTGTGCGTGTGAGTGTGTGTGTGTGTGTGTGTGTGTGTGTGTGTGGGCAGGTTTAAGTGGTTTACGAGGACTTTGTTTTAGGTTACAAACTGGTAATTACAAGGGTATTATACTGTAAATGTGGTTTATGAGGACATTTCTAGTGACATTTCTAAATTCCTTCAAAAAAACAAACTAAACAAATGTTTTATTGAAAATGTAAAACTGTAGAAAGTTTTTTTTTTGTGAGGGTTAGGTTTAGGGGTAGGATTAGGTTTAGGGGATAGAATCTATAGTTCGTACAGTATAAAAATCATTATGTCTATGGAGAGTCCTCATAAGGATAGCCGCACTAACATGTGTGTGTGTGTGTGTGTGTGTGTGTGTGTGTGTGTGTGTGTGTGTGTTTACAAGAAAACTTGAATATAACAAAAATGACAAAATAATACAACTAATGTCTCTCTTTCCATAAAATGTGCTGAATTGTGTTGAAAAGTATTTTTAAAGACAAATAAGAGGAGTTTCTTTGTAACTCTAAAAAGCAGGGATGTCCACTTTAAGATACACTAGGAATATATTTGTAACCTGAGGGCATTTTTTTTTATTTTTTTAACTGAAACTAATAATAAGGTGGGGAATTGAATGGAATAATAATAATAATAAAAAAATTCAAATAAATGAATAATAATAATTGACCATTTCTGAGTGTCTCAAGACGCTGCTAAGAAAACAATCAAAAAAGTAGGTATCCAAAGCTTTTCTTTTTTTTTTCAATTATTGAGTTCAAAGTGAGTCACGAGTCATTTTTCTAGGGCTTAAAATAAAAAATGCCGTGCGGTGTCACCGTCTGGAGACAGAATTTTATGTAAAAATATTAATATTTGAAAATAAAATTGCCCATCAAATGAAAATCATGTGGTGTAACCAACATGTAGGTAGCCATTTTATTTGTCAAAAAAAAAAAAAAAAAGAGGACCCCTTTAGACCCGCAAGACAAGTTTTTGAAAAAAAAAAAAATCATTATTTTGTCATATCATTAAATATTATTATTTTGAAATTTGTATAAAAAAGGCACATTTTGTTCAGGTAATTTGGTGTAACCGTGAGAAAACCCTCACCTTAAAAAATATGTTTAAAAACTTTTTTGAAATGAATGAATGATTAAGTTGCGTACATTCTCGTGCATTCAAGGTGCACAGAAAGTATTTTAATTCCTTTTACTTGATCGTTAAACTACATAACATGTTTAAAGTCATTAAATAACTTTTTTGTAGAAAATACAATAAATGTTTTTCAAAATATTTTGAAATATTGTGTGTAAATAACATAGGTAAAAAATTCTGTTGACAGGACAAAGAGTTTAAAAGCTACACTGCCTGCAACCCCTCCAAAAAAAATACTCTATTATTTTGTTGGACCACCTTTAGCTTTGATTATGGTGCACATTCGTTGTGGCGTTGTTTCAGCAACCTTGTGCAATGTCACAACATTTATTTCCATCCTGAGTTGCATTAATTTTTGGCCAAGATCTTGTATTGATGACGGGTGAGTCAAACCACTATGTAAAATCTTCTCCAGCACATCCCAAAGACTTTCAATGGGGTTAAAGGATTAGTTCACCCAAAAATGATCATTCTCTCATGATTTACTCACCTTTAAGCCATCCAAGATGTGTATGTCTTTCCATCTTTAGCAGAACTGAAATGAAGCTCTTTTGTTCATACAGTGAAAGCGAATGGGTACCATCAGGCTGCTGGCTGTTTGACGGTCCAAAAGTCACATTTAGGCAGCAATCAGTGAATGTCTTCTGAAGAAAATCGATAGGTTTGTGTAAAAATAAATAGATAATTAGAACTTTATTAACTTCTAAAAAACGTACTTCCTGCTACCAGTCGACCCATCACGGAGCTGTTAGAGTGTGAGAGTTAGGTAATTTCAAACAGCAATACAGTGGTGGGTGGAAGCAACGTTTTAAAGTTAAAAATGTTATAAATGTAATAAATGCTAACATTTATTATTTCAAGAATTTCAGCTTTTATTGTGCATTTTTCTGTTTCTGGACACGACATGACATATTTTACTTTAAGCCCCAGAAAAAATATCAATATGACATCGAACTCAAAAATTGAAAATATGCTCAAGAGGTGTATTCAAGTAAATGTTTAGTGTGAATTGCATTTTTAGTTGAATAGATCTGGAAAAAAATAGCGTCACGTCACTGACCCTAAAGGTTGATTTTGAGCTAATTTGATCTCATTTTTAATAATTTTTTTAAATGTTTCAAATTTATGTAGCTAATTAAAATCCCTGAAATGAACACATTTATTTTGAGACAAAATACACTCTAAAGCCACGTTCACACTGCCAGTGAGATCACCCCGCCAGCGACACCATCCCACTCATTTTCAATGAGAGCACAGCGACTTCCGCCGACACGAGCTGTCGCGACCGTTGGCAACAGAGATCGCCGTGGGGAGTATGGAGTTAGAACTGTTTCTAAATCAGAGACCTGTGGAGACAGAAAGTTGGTCCACAAATAAACTGAATGAGATCCACAAATAAATGTAAGGAGTTTCACAAAAAATGAAATGAATTCACAAATAAAAAGGATGAGATTTACAAATATATGTTAGGAGTTTCACAAAAATGAAGTGAATTCACAAATAAATAAAATGAGATTTGCAAATAAAAAATTATTTTCAAATATATTTTTAACTCACAAACACAACTCTGTCCAGCATTTATTTGTGGATTGATTGCTGTGCATTTGTGGATGGCAGCTCACATTTGTGAACACACTGTGCACACAAATCCACAAATAGGTGGACTCCACCCATCATCTGCTCAAGCCAATCAGATAATGGCCACATTACTCAGACCAATCATAGCACATTCTATCTTCAACTAATCACGCTTCATTTTACTGTCAGGGTGGGACCAGAGTCACAGCGCTCTCATGAGCATGGAATCAAGCACATACAGATAAACTCCAATCTGACGAATATCAGAGGAATCAGAGAAATACTGTGACATAAGGTTTGTATAATTTTCTCTCAGTTATAAACATGTGTAGTGTCTTGTTAAATGTCGACAGCTGAAAATAGCCCATTTGTAGAGTGTCCTGATCATTAGCTTTTTAGCTAACCTGGCTGACTGTATAAGTCTGCTAGTTTAATTTTAACCAAGTTTCTTGACTGAAATGTGTCATCAAAACCTTTACTCTTAATGTTACATGGCAGATCCAAAGAAGACACACTACTAGACACTACAAATATCAGTAGTACAGATAGTGTCTTTATAAAACATGAATCATATTAGATGATCTTAGGAGCACAAACCATAAATTAATACCCTATATTACACAGTGTACAAGATCTGCTATGCCAATACTTTGGTTTTACATTATGTTAATGCATTTAATAAAAGCAGTTGTAAGGTAATATTTATTAGAATTTTGCTTTTTAGCACTTTTGTGTGAATGTTTTATGAGGTACTATAACCTTTTAGGGTTGCTCTGATACCAAAATTTTGGCTTCGGTACGATACCAGCCCTGGTATCTCGGTAACAATACTAACTCGATACTAAGGCAACAAATAGAAAATCTCAGATTTTTTATGAAATTACACAGAAAATTGCATAAAGTCTTACAGAGACAAATTAAGCTTTTTCTCTTTTAATTTTTCTGGATTCCATGTTAAATGTTTTAATTAAATGTTGTGATCAAATTGTATTTTATTAGATACATACTGTATAGATTTAATCAAATGAAAATATAATATACTATATATAAATACACACTGGTGGCTAAAGGTTTGGAATAATGTACAAATTTAGCTGTTTCGGAAGGAAATTGGTACTTTAATTCACCAAAGTGGCATTCAACTGATCACAAAGTATAGTCAGGACATTACTGATGTAAAAAACAGCACCATTACTATTTGAAAAAAGTAATATTTGATCAAAATCTAGACAAGCCCCATTTCCAGCAGCCATCACTCCAACACCTTATCCTTGAGTACTCGTGCTACATTGTTAATTTGGTTCTAGAAAATCACTTGCCATTAAATCAAACACAGCTGAAATTTGGTTCATTAAATGAAGCTTAACATTGTCTTTGTGTTTGTTTTTGAGTTGCCACAGTATGCAATAGACTGGCATGTCTTAAGGTCAATATTAGGTCAAAAGAAACAGCTTTCTCTAGAAACTCATCTCTAGTCAGTCAATCATTGTTTTGAGGAATGAAGGCTATACAATGCTTGAAATTGCCAAAAAACTGAAGATTTCATACAAAGGTGTACACTACAGTCTTCAAAGACAAAGGACAACTGGCTCTAACAAGGACAGAAAGAGATGTGGAAGGCCAGATGTACAACTAAACAAGAGGATTAGTACATCAGAGTCTCTAGTTTGAGAAATAGATGCCTCACATGTCCTCAGCTGACAGCTTCATTGAATTCTACCTGCTCAACACCAGTTTCATGTACAACAGTAAAGAGAAGACTCAGGGGTGCAGGCCTTATGGGATGAATTGCAAAGAAAAAGCCTCTTTTGAAACAGAAAAACAAAAAGAAAAGGTTAGAGTGGTCAAAGAAACACAGACACTGGACAACAGATAATTGGAAAAGAGTGTTATGGATCTTAACCCCATTGAGATTTTGTGGGATCAGCTAGACTGTAAGGTGCATGAGAAGTGCCCGACAAGACAGCCACATCTATGCAAGTGCTACAGGAAGCGTGGGGTGAAATGTCACCTGAGTATCTGGACAAACTGACAGCTGGAATGCCAAGAATCTGCAAAGCTGTCATTGCTGCACGTGGAGGATTTTTTGATGAGAACTCTTTGAAGTAGTTTAAGAAGTTCTGATTTTTTTTTTTCAAATTATAATAGTAATTTTTCATGTTATTAATGTCCTGACATTACATTGTGATCAGTTGAATGCCACTTTGGTGAATAAAAATACCAATTTCTTTCCATAAGAGCAAAATCTGTACATTATTCCAAACTTTTGGCCACCAATGTAAATATACGCCACTCGGGTCGGGGAATTCTCCAGCCTGTAACCTCCACCCCCCCCCCCCATTTCAAGGGAGGGAGCGTTGATGCATCAGGGTGGTCTCGGGGTCTGACACACACGTGCCTGGGAAGAAGGAGAGGAGAGGGGGGAGAATAGAGAGAGATAGGAGAAAGGAGAGAGAGGAGAGAGAGTTGGGCTTGCCGGCCCCAGACACGCCGCTGACTGGCCCTCAGCTCGCTGTACTGTTTCCGTCCACGATGCCGGGCGATGGCATTGGACCCCTCAGCCGTCCCTTTTGGTTGCCGGTTGATGCAGAACTCCAGCACCACCGGACCGAGCACTCCCTCGGCGTCGTGATCCTCAGTCAGCGGCGAGGACTCCTTAATGTCGCATCCTTCCTCCTTCCTCCTTCCCGGGTTTCAGCACCAGTGTAACATTTCATGGCAAAGGAGGAAACTGGGACCGGCTTAACAAACATGTAAACACTTTAATCACACTTTTCAGTGTACAACGTAACGTGGTGCTTTCCAGCCCAACATAAAACACACTCACTGCTTTTCAGCCAGCTACATCAAACAAATTAACACACACAGACAGCTGAATGTGTCTCTCTCTCTCCCCTCTGTCGCTATGTCCTCTCCTTAAATACTCCCGCACCCCTCACTGGAACTTGTGGAGACCGGTGTGCCACACAGGTGGACCTCATTCATCACTCATCTTCCCGGCCTTGCTTTACCCAGACGCCGCTCTGCCCCGCCCTGCTCGCCACATACACTACCGGTCAAAAGTTTTGAAACACTTATCATTCTTTATTATAATTTTTATTCTCCAGAATAATAGTAAAGTCATCAAAACTATGGAATAACATCAATGGAACTATGGGAATTATGTTGTGACTAAACAAAATCCAAAATAAATCAAACTGTGTTATATTTTAGCATCTTTAAAGTAGTCACACTTTGCCTAGAATTTGCAGACATGTACTCTTGACATTTTCTCAACCAACTTCTTGAGGTATCACCCTGGGATGTTTTTTAAACAGTATTGAAGGAGTTCCCATCTATGTTGGGCACTTATTGACTGCTTTTCTTTATTATTTGGTCCAAATCATCAATTTCAAAACCTTTTTTTTAATTTTTTTTATTACATTTTAGTTTAATTAAATTAAAAAAATTAATATCGTGGCACAATTATATTTTTGTCTACAAAACTAATTTCAAACATTTAAGCATACACCTTCAGATCAAAAGATTTTTAAGATCATGAGAAACATTTCAGTCAAGTGTTTCAAAACTTTTGACCGGTGTGTATATATATATATATATATATATATATATATATATATATATATATATATATATATAATTTTTTGGTAAAAAAACAAAAAAAAAACAAACTGAAGATGCACAACAGAGCTTTACAGTATTCATGAAACATTAAATGAAATTAATCAGATCACCTGACGCAAAAGGCAGCCATGGCTGAATCACAACATGCTGACATTCATTACACTTGCTTATGTGATATTGCTTACAGATAATAACACTAATAATATAACTATTTAATACCATATTATTGTTACTATGAGTATTATTGTGACTGCTTTGAAATTTACAATTTTATATAGTAGTAATATTTTTCTGTCGTAATGTCTTCAGTTTCACTCAATCAGTTGAACAGAGCTCTCATTTCTTTTATTTTAAAAGATCTTTGAAGTTCTTCCTGTTTGTGAAGAGTTCGTTATATCAAGCTTCCCATGACTCGCGAGCTGAAATCTCCAAGCTGCAACAGAGAAAGAGTTCATTATAGAGTTCACAGCCATTTATACACTCAACACCCTGATCTTGGCTCTGCAGATGGATACTATTGGACACACTGCATGAAAATCAAGCATTAGTAGTGTGTGTTGCGTTTGTGTGTGTGTTCATGTGCGTGCCTGTGTGTGTGTTCGTGTGCGTGCCTGTGTGTGTGTGAAGGAGATGACAGGGTGCAATACTGTGGTGCGAAGTGCATGTGACTGTATATTATTTCATTAAATGACATCCTTCTGCTGTTTAATGATCACACATAGAGGCTTTTTTATTATTATTTTCAAATGGTGTTTGATTTTCATCTCAAAACTATCACATTTAATTACATACTTTAATATGGTACTGAAATTAACAACAAGATGATATCGTACTGTTTTACATTTTTTGGTATAGCGATATTTCGTTAGTACCGGTATACTGCGCAACGCTAGTCCCTTTATAAATTACAGCTTCATGTTCTGATAGTGATAACTGGCTCATTAGATATTGCCATCTTTTTCAGATGTTTCCCCTGTGTACTGTCCATCAACTTTGAGCACTTGACTCACCTGCTCCAAAAGTCAGTGGTTCCAGCTCCAATACAGGACACCTTTTAAAACGTGTAATATGAGATTCTTTATTTTTCTGTTATGTCAGATATCTTTTAAGTTACAATTTCATGTCTTGAAATGAAAGTGTAATACAAAATTTAAATAAACTGTAACTGTCTTTCGGTTGACTTACTTAAAAATGAAAATTCTGTAATTTACTCTCCATCATGCTTTTTTAAAAACCTGTACTATTTAGTTTCTTCTGTGGAATATGAGAATACACTGTAAAATGTAGATGCTGCTAATGAGGCTGAAATTAAAGCGAGGCTGTCAGTCCCTATCATTATTCCTGATATCTCCTTTTGAGTTCCTCCCACAGAAGAAAGTCAGTCGTTTGGATTTGGAACAACATGAATACAAGTTGTAACGTCTGTGTAAGATCAGTGATGGCTAATTACACTTTGTTTGAAAAAAACTTTGTTTGAAAAAAAACCTTTTAGCCTTTTGACATTTGCATATAAATTACTGACCTGGTCTCCACGTTTGCATTTATATGGGTGCTAAATTGCAGATGGTCTTTATCACTATCAAAAGGATGCTAAAACAGGCCTCCTCTGAAGTGTCTCCATCAAGCTTCAAACACATTCCACAGAGAGGAGGGTGACTCCCCCCGTGCCAGGCACCAGAGCAGTTGTCTGTCTCCAGTAATTCCAATACACGTCACACACACACCTAAAGACATTTTCTCTATTTTAGGCCATAGTAAGCAGTTATAAATGTATCTGCTATATGCATGTGTTGTATGTATATTCCCCTATCATATTAACTTAGTTAAAACCCTTTACTTGTATTAGTTAGACGTTAAATGCCTATATTCAAGTGTATGAGTGTTTCTCTGCTTTAATATCGTCTGGAGGTTACCTTCTTGGTATCAAAATGATCTTCCCTTTATTTCTCACACAATAATGTACACCATGTGATCGTGAAATGCATCGAACAATTCTTACTATGTTTTGAATTAAAAGCTGCACTAGCGGTCCAGATCAGCAATAAAATGCGAATGGGCCATAAACGGAGACAAAGGATGTTTCTCCCGCTCAAAATGCATGCCTCTGATTGGCCACTCCACCCACAAAATGGGTGCGGCAATGAACTATCAAAACTCCAGAGCGCAGACTAATCATCGCTCAAAACTTCTTCTTCTTGAGACCAACCCACTCCAAAACTCTCTCTTGAGTTTAACCTTCTGGCAGTGTTTACCTTCAAGTAACTTTGTGGATTTCCTGTGGACTTCTTCAACTCACTCCTAAAGAAATCGTCGAGAACCTCGTCTACCGCATCAAGACTCTTATTCAGCAACAAACCAATGCAAGTAACCATTTACAACTGATTAGATGCGCGTTTAAGTTTGAACCCCTTTTAAGGTGTATTGTGCCTCTGATGATTCTCATTTAGGTTGTGGTTAACTGAGAGTTTTAAAACCCTTGAAATACTGCCATTCTCTGCTCTTCTCTCTCTCTTTTCCTTACATTCCTTCATTCTATATATGTATGTTTTGCTTAGTTTGTTTGTATGTTAGTTATAGTTTCATTTATTAAATCCCTTATATTCACGATTGATTGTCTCTGTATTCCTCTCACAATTCAAAGTCACTGAATGTTGCTCCTTGCTACATGCTAAACTACTGCTAGCACTGTATAAGTAGGAAGGCTATTGTTCCTTGGCCAGGAAAGTAATCTTCCTAGAATTGATAAATAATTATATTGTCTGCTCGCTGGACGGACAGATCAAGTAATTGTAATATCGATTCTGCTACAGTTAATTATAAGATCTAATCTAAATATTTATTATTAATTATAACCAGTTATAATTAATTATAAATAATTCCCTTTTAAGCTAATTTGCTACATATATTAATGGTGGAGAATGCGGGCACATTCAAACTTTGTTTGTGAGAAAACTCAGTATCAATTTATTTGTGTTTTTGTATTATGCGCGCTCAGAGTGAGACAAGCCGCAACGCGGACTCACTCTTTTGATCGGATGGTTAAAGCCACCTCCAGTACTGTATTTTTAACAGCCTCTATTTGTCTAACATTTAGTCACTGTTAATTGTAATTGTAAAAGTAAACTGCAGTTCATAATATTAAAATCGTTCTGTAAAGACGAAGAAACCTCTTTGCAGTACATTTTAATATTATCAAAATCGCCTGTTGGAACGAAGAAAACTTCCTTCATTGCGATAAAGATGGATTTGAGCGATGCTCCTCTTATCATCTTTTAAAGGCCTTAGGTGATTGTATCGCTAGACTGAAGTTATTTGTGTTGCAAATTTCATTCAACTAGATGATCGTGACTCTCTCAGGTTAACCATTAACGTACGAATGGGTGCCTAATTCAAATCTAATCATATCTAATTGGTATGTAAATGAGAGTTTTAAAAACCTTGATCAAGTGACAATTTGTGTAACAACAGCGAAGAAATCCTGTTCGTTCATAATTGATAACTTGTGTAATAACAGTGAAGAAATCCTGTTATAATTGATAATTTGTGTAACAGCAGCGAAGAAATCCTGTTCGTTCATAATTGATAACTTGTGTAATAACAGCGAAGAAATCCTGTTATTATAATTGTTATTGTGTAACAGGCAGCGAAAAAACCCTGCCACACACCTTTGTGCAGTTAATTTGCACAAACTAAAATTCGGTTCGGATCAAATTGCATTGTACTTGTGATCGTTGCAGTAAATCAACCGCTAGAGCGAGAGCAATCACACTAGACGTGCTCAGATTTAATCACAGTACCTTTGATTAACACAAGAGGGCAGTTTAGTTAAGTGTCTAGCACTTCTCAAATTTCATCTCTACTCTTTTGTTTTCCTCTGAACCTTGGGTGGCTCACCCACGCCACCTTGTGGCCATTCTCAGTAGGTTGGTTTTCCTTGGTTAGCCCTGTCATTGCATTTGAAAAACTTATTCCAATTCTTCCTTGGTTTGTTTTAATTTATTTTATTATCATAACTTTTATTCTTCTCCTTTTATTTTCTTATTTTGATTTTTTAAATTTTATTTTTTCTTTATTTTATTTTTTTTAAAAAAATTTTATTTAAAAAAAAAAAAATTTTTTTTGTAATTTTTTGTAATTTTTTTTTGTAATTTTTAATTTTTTTTTTTTATTTTTATTTTTTTTAATTTTTTTAATTATTGTTATCATTCTGTATTATACAGGCCTCTTTCTCTCTTGCCTTAGCCACCCACTTTAAAATTTAGTTCAAACAGTGTTTGAATTTAAATGTAAAATTAATCTCTGTATTCTAGCCATTTGTGTGCACCTATAGGTAACACTCCCTCTAGTGCTTAGTTGGTGAAGCGACGGTGGCCCCCACGGCGGATCACAGTGAGCTGCCACGGGATCCCGACTGGATCACCTCGATCCATCACTAAGCCTAACCCATAGAATACTGACCCTTCCAACTAGCGAGACCCCAAAATCAGGTTTTTCCTCAACCTTTAAGAGACCTAACCTTTGAGAATCATCAGAGAAAGCCGAGTAATAGATTGACGACCCAAGCTGCCAAAGTCTTTAGATGATCACGCCGTCAACAATCTTTTGTTAGATCCTTTCCGGCGCCCCACAACAATTAGACTCACCTTGCCATTCACGGCTGAGATAACAGGTGCCAAGTCTACCCTCCGTTAACTGTTTGTATCCATCAAACAGACCGAGCATAGAACATAAAAATTACTATAATTGTAGCCTGCTAACGCTATAAGAACTTGCATTGGCCTGTGTGCTGTCCCTCCCCCTCTCTCCCTCTCTCTCTTCACCAGTGAGCCAACATGTCTCGATCATCCAGCCCTGATGCCCACTGGGATCGACTAGAGACCTGGCTGAGTGCCCTGACTAGCACCCTTATTCCTGAAGCCGCCGGGGACCTGCAGAACATGAGCCGGGAACAGCTCGACGACAACCTGAGCACCTTGATGGCCCACGATCCGACACAGGACTACAGCCACAAAGAGCTGGCCAAGATCATCGGGTCACTGGCCCATAACCTCCTCGGCCAGGCAAAGCTGAGTGAAGCAAGCATCTCCCGCCGGGAACAGGAAGCAGCAGCGCTGAAGCTCCAGGCTGAGGAAGCTCAGAGAAACTGGATGCGTGCTCAGAGTCAACTGGACCAGCTAACCTCGGAGACACAGCACCAGCACAGGACAGCGGACGAAAAGGACCCAGAGCTGCAGGAGGAAGTAGAGAGACTCCAGAACGCCCTGACTGATCTCCGTGTAGATACAGCACGACGAGAGCAGCAGGAAAAGGACACCAGAGAGGAGCTGAGTAAAAACTCCAGCAAGCTGAGGCTCTCCTGAGGAGAGCAGAGACTGAACTTAAAGAAAGAGAAGCCAGGGCCAAGGCCCGTGAGGGCCACCTGCAAAGTGCCCGGGCTGAAGTCAGTGCCCTGGCCCAACAAAGAGACTATTTGAAAGAAGAACTTGACACAGTTCACCGAGAGCTTACACATTCATATAGACTGCCAAGTGACTCTGAAAGGGAAATGCACACCACAGAATTTCCCCTAACCAGTAGACTGATACCTCCTAGACAAGAGAGCCCACTGCTCAAGACATCACCTGCCAGCATCCCAGAACCCCCAGCAGCAGAAAGGGGGTGGGAGCCTTTCCAAAGGCTGTCTTCCAGTCACGGTGTGTCACCTAAAGAATTGGATAAGCTGGCTAGAAACATTCCCACTTTCACTCCAAGCCCTGCAGGAGGCCACGATGTGCACGACTATTTAAAAGACATTGATTTTCACTTGCAAACTGTTGCCAATGTTACCACACGAGACAGACTGTACCTGCTCAGAATCACCGCCAGCCGTGAAGTCCGGAGCTTTCTAGACCGACAGCCAGAAACAGTCAAAGTGGATTACCAACAACTGCAGCAGGCTTTGATTAAAGAATTCTCTGATCCAGAATCAGAGCAAGGGCTGATTACGGCCATGGACCTTAAACAGGGCAGACAGGAAACCACGCAGTCTTTCTACAACAGGCTCAGACAAGCATACTTCGGAGCACGGAATGAGCCAGGAATGGAAGAAGAATTCAATTTCAAAACTCTGTTCCTCCGTAACCTGCACCCAACAGTGAGTCACCATTTGGGGGTTCTGGCTTGCCCACGGACTATGTCCACCCAACAGCTGCGAGACTTAAGCCATAAGGCCTATGCCAAACAAAGAACTGCTTCTGAAAAGATGGGAAAACCCCCCACAATCTATCCTGTCACTAATCAGAGTTCAGAACTTGCCCTAGAGGGCGCCGAGCCTCGCCACAGCAATTGGGTACACCCTGACACTCAGCCTTGCCTTTGTCCTGTTTAACAGAGTCAACGGGGTGCAAAGGTCCATGAACAGTGCACTGCTGCCTTTTAACCTTCATGATCCACCTGCCATCTAACCATCAGGATCCACCTGCCATCCGGCCTTCACCACCCACCTGCCATTTAACCATCATGATCCACTGTTGTCTGATGATGTCTCAATTCAGAGCATCTTCAGACAAAAAGGGGGAGTCTGTAACGTCTGTGTAAGATCAGTGATGGCTAATTACACTTTGTTTGAAAAAAACTTTGTTTGAAAAAAAACCTTTTAGCCTTTTGACATTTGCATATAAATTACTGACCTGGTCTCCACGTTTGCATTTATATGGGTGCTAAATTGCAGATGGTCTTTATCACTATCAAAAGGATGCTAAAACAGGCCTCCTCTGAAGTGTCTCCATCAAGCTTCAAACACATTCCACAGAGAGGAGGGTGACTCCCCCCCGTGCCAGGCACCAGAGCAGTTGTCTGTCTCCAGTAATTCCAATACACGTCACACACACACCTAAAGACATTTTCTCTATTTTAGGCCATAGTAAGCAGTTATAAATGTATCTGCTATATGCATGTGTTGTATGTATATTCCCCTATCATATTAACTTAGTTAAAACCCTTTACTTGTATTAGTTAGACGTTAAATGCCTATATTCAAGTGTATGAGTGTTTCTCTGCTTTAATATCGTCTGGAGGTTACCTTCTTGGTATCAAAATGATCTTCCCTTTATTTCTCACACAATAATGTACACCATGTGATCGTGAAATGCATCGAACAATTCTTACTATGTTTTGAATTAAAAGCTGCACTAGCGGTCCAGATCAGCAATAAAATGCGAATGGGCCATAAACGGAGACAAAGGATGTTTCTCCCGCTCAAAATGCATGCCTCTGATTGGCCACTCCACCCACAAAATGGGTGCGGCAATGAACTATCAAAACTCCAGAGCGCAGACTAATCATCGCTCAAAACTTCTTCTTCTTGAGACCAACCCACTCCAAAACTCTCTCTTGAGTTTAACCTTCTGGCAGTGTTTACCTTCAAGTAACTTTGTGGATTTCCTGTGGACTTCTTCAACTCACTCCTAAAGAAATCGTCGAGAACCTCGTCTACCGCATCAAGACTCTTATTCAGCAACAAACCAATGCAAGTAACCATTTACAACTGATTAGATGCGCGTTTAAGTTTGAACCCCTTTTAAGGTGTATTGTGCCTCTGATGATTCTCATTTAGGTTGTGGTTAACTGAGAGTTTTAAAACCCTTGAAATACTGCCATTCTCTGCTCTTCTCTCTCTCTTTTCCTTACATTCCTTCATTCTATATATGTATGTTTTGCTTAGTTTGTTTGTATGTTAGTTATAGTTTCATTTATTAAATCCCTTATATTCACGATTGATTGTCTCTGTATTCCTCTCACAATTCAAAGTCACTGAATGTTGCTCCTTGCTACATGCTAAACTACTGCTAGCACTGTATAAGTAGGAAGGCTATTGTTCCTTGGCCAGGAAAGTAATCTTCCTAGAATTGATAAATAATTATATTGTCTGCTCGCTGGACGGACAGATCAAGTAATTGTAATATCGATTCTGCTACAGTTAATTATAAGATCTAATCTAAATATTTATTATTAATTATAACCAGTTATAATTAATTATAAATAATTCCCTTTTAAGCTAATTTGCTACAAAGTATAAATGATGACATCTCATTTGACAAAATATTTTTTGTCATTTAGTTGACAAATCTTTTATTGTGTCCTATCAAGGCATTTTGAGGTTAGTAGGTTTTAAAGAGTGTCTGTTTTGTTTTTGTTTTTTGTTTTTGTAAGCAAGTCTGTTGGCTAAAAGGTATGATTTTTGGTTACAAATTACAGGTTGTCATGCATGTAACTACAAAAGACATTAAATTTGAGTACATTGTATTTAAACACACAAACACTGGAATTGAACATTTTACTCAGTTTTGTTGTACATGAACATCCATATTGCCACGTCAAATCAAAATCAAATCAAATCAAATCAAATCACTTTATTGTCACACAGCCATATACACAAGTGCAATGGTGTGTGAAATTCTTGGGTGCAGTTCCGATCAACATAGCAGTCATGGTGTTGTATCAGTTGTTTGAGACGAATACTCCTAGTCAAGTCTCCTAGTAAGAGCATTTTGCACAAAAGATTGGAAAAAATAATAGTTACACGTTATAAACAAGTCCATTACTGTATAGAAAAGAACATGTTACACAAACAAGAGTGGGTCATGGAGCTTTGTGATGTCTTCAGTAGCACAAAAGTCCCACAACTGTTTCCATCTTTTTGTGATGTGGAGCAGAAAGAACCAGTTCTCCAGTATCCTCACAACTCTTTTAATATTATTATTATTATTATTATTATTATTATTATTATTGTTATTATTATTAATATTGTTGTAACAAAGGTTCAGGTTGGGTAGATAAAGGAGGAAGCAGGAACCGGTTTCCACAGTTCACGTGAGTCCGTTTTATACACAAATAACCAGCAATCTCTGTACAGCTTCACTCAAAACATAAGACGGCTTTTCAGCATCACTCAAATAAACAATCTGCTTTTCAGCATCACTCAAATAAACAATCTGCTTTTCAATGTCACTCAAATAAACAGTCCGCTTTTCAACGTCGCACAACACAAGACTCTCCCTCAGGGAACAGACATGAAGACTCTGGTCTGCCTGTCTCTCTCCTCTCTCTGTGAACTGGCTGTCTTTTTAACTCCCCCGACTCTCACTGTGAACATAGAGATGATAATTAGTCATGATTCATCTCAGGTGGATGTCCTTACTGCTTTTTCCCAAGACAACCATGCCCTCACCTCCACAATTGTCCTCCTGTATCTCACAGCCCATATACTTCCTGACTAAATAAGTGAAACATGCATTGTTTTACAGGGTTAACATAATTATTTATTGTGAGTAACATTGGGCTGGTCTGCCATAACACTAAGTGCTAAAAATATAAATCCTTTGAAATATTACTTTAATATTTATTTTTAATACATTAACATAATGTGAAACCAAATTATTGGCATAGCAGATCTTGTACACTGTGTAATATAGGGTATTAATTTATGGTTTGTGCTCCTAAGATCATCTAATATGATTCATGTTTTATAAAGACACTATCTGTACTACTGATATTTGTAGTGTCTAGTAGTGTGTCTTCTTTGGATCTGCCATGTAACATTAAGAGTAAAGGTTTTGATGACACATTTCAGTCAAGAAACTTGGTTAAAATTAAACTAGCAGACTTATACAGTCAGCCAGGTTAGCTAAAAAGCTAATGATCAGGACACTCTACAAATGGGCTATTTTCAGCTGTCAACATTTAACAAGACACTACACATGTTTATAACTGAGAGAAAATTATACAAACTTTATGTCACAGTATTCCTCTGATTCCTCTGATATTCGTCAGATTGGAGTTTATCTGTATGTGCTTGATTCCATGCTCATGAGAGCGCTGTGACTCTGGTCCCACCCTGATAGTAAAATGAAGTGTGATTAGTTGAAGATAGAACGTGCTATGATTGGTCTGATTAATGTGGCCATTATCTGATTGGCTTGAGCAGATGATGGGTGGAGTCCACCTATTTGTGGATTGCCTGCAGCTCTCACACAAGAAATGTTTCAGAGTTCACAAATGTGAGTTGCCATCCACAAATGCACAGCAAACGATCCACAAATAAATGCTGGACAGAGTTGCATTTGTGTTATATTTGTAAAAAAAAAAAAAAAAAAAAAAACATTTGCAAATCTCATTTTATTTGTTTGTGAATTCACTTTATTTTTGTGAAACTCCTAACATATATTTGTAAATATTCTTCTTTTTATTTGTGAATTAATTTCATTTTTGCGAAGCTCCTTACATTTATTTGTGGATCTCATTCAGTTTATCTGTGCACCAACTTTCTATTTGTGAATCTCTTTCCACTTGTCTCTGAATTAGAAACAATTTATCTCCATAGGGGAGCAACAAACAAGTTGAGAAAATTTCAACTTTATGCAAAACGAGTGACATTCGCAAGCGACTACCAATGAGAGTGAAGTCAGAGGAGGTTACGTCATCAGTCTCCAGGCAGGGTGAGTGTGAGATACTGGAGTCGACTCGAGTGCAGGTAAGACGGTTAAATGTTTCTGTGAGCGATTTCACTGTTTAGTATCATTTGTCTGTAACCACATACATAATAAAATTATGCGTGGAAAACCGTGTTGGCTTTCTGAGTTAGTTTGATTCATATATTGATATAACGTTCATCTTTTTTAATGATATGATGCATTAAGCACTGCTGCAGGTTATATAAAAAGCTCTCCCCTGCAGAATCTGCATTTTTAGAGGCAAAAGAACTGATTCCTTGTCAAATTAGTATGATATCTTAGTTTTATCGGCAGTATCATCTGTCAACAGCATTTCAAACGCTACTATGGCCAGTTGTGCAGTCCACAAATAATGTTAGAGCGGTGGCAGCAGTAGGAACGCCCACCAGCGACACAGATCGCAAAGTCTAGCGACATGCCGCACGCGGTGTGAACAGGGCTTAAGAAAAAAAAGGTTAAAAAAATTAACCTTTTGAGGTTCTTGGAGATTGCAACTGTAGGGGAACCTTTTCAAAAAGGTTCCAGTTGGAACCATCTAATAAAGTTGCATTAAAGACCCATCAGAGTTCCTTTTTGAACCTGTTTCTAGACATCCTGTATGGCATTATTATTATTATTACTATACATTCATACCTGAATCCCATTTCACAACATAGACACAGCACTATGATTCTCTATGAAATGTATTGCATACATATAAAATCTAAGCACAGGACACTGAGAAAAAACACTGAGAACAATCAGAGGCACACTGGAATATTTACATCTTTTCCAATATATATATATATATATATATATAAAACAACAAAAGCTATCTCTAAATGTATTCATAAATGTCATACACTTTAATACATTAATTCAACATTTAACAGAACATGACTGAATATTTATAATGTCTATAAAAAGATAATCCATTCCACATCATGTATTTCCATACATATTCATTCATTTTAATGCAAAATTGGCCATTTTAATTACTGTGGGTGGCATTTTGGTTTTGCCATTATGGCACAAGAAATTCTATTCAATACATTTCAGAGTGTTTTTTCCTGTGGCTGTCAAATTCAACAGTGGCACAATAGTACCCTCAACTGACAAACATTATGAATCATAGCCTCAATGATACGCTTCAAATACAACACTATGAGAACGAGCAAAATGATTGACAGGTGAAAAGCATCAATGTCCGCGGTCCACAGACACATTTTTGTTTGCTGTTTACAAAGTCTACTGCTGTTAGAGAGACCGGTGAGTTATCTCAGGACACTTACTTCATTAATATCTTTAAGGGAGTAGGAACATTTTTTGCATACTTTTCCATAAAAAAATCGTTTACAGCACCTTTAAACTTTTAAAAATCAAAACTTCCCAATTCAAAAATAGGTCATTAAGAAATCTGTGACTTTGTGACATCACATGGGTGATTAGTAGTACTGTATACATTAACACATGGCCACCCAGATTTACACATCAACAACGCTTATTCAGAATCAGAATCAGAATGAGGTTTATTGCCAAGTGTTCACACGTACACAAGGAATGTTTTTTGGTGATAGGACCCACAGACGATTACATTGAGACACAAAATATAAAACAACGTAAGACTATAAATAGACATACAAATAATAGGACATAATTTATAACAGAATGGCTTATGTACATGAGCAAGTGATAATGTATGTGCAAGGTAGGGGTATGTAAAGTTATTGAGTTAAATATGTGAATTTACATATGTACATGAGATATGGATTTACATTATTGCACTATGGGGGAGTCCTGAGGCAGTTTAATTGTTCATGTATTTGAGATTGTTAACCCTTTAGGCTCTAAAAATGGAAATCATAAACTTCAACATCTCTACTGTTTTGAATGTGTTCAGCTCAAGGTTGTTGTGACCGCACCAGACAGCCAGCTGTTCAACCTCCCATCTGTATGCAGACTTGTCACAGTCGCGTATGAGGCCGATGACCGTGGTGTCATCTGCAAACTTCAGGAAAAGAGCAGTAGAGAGAGAACGCATCCCTGAGGAGCACCAGCCCTAACAGTGAGGGTCCCGGATGTGAGTTTACCCAGTCTCACTAGCTGCTGCCTATCTGTCAGAAAGCTGGTGATCCATCGACAGATTGGGGTGGGCACGGAGAGCTGGGTCAGTTTGGTTGAGAGAAGATCAGGCATGATGGTATTGAAGACTGAACTGAAGTCCATAAATAGGATCCTTGCATAAGTCCCAGGTGTCTTGGAGGTGTCTTGTACTTCGTGATGCTTTTCAGGCCTTTCCACACAGATGCAGGATCTTTGGCTGAAAACTGTTTTTTCAGCTTTTCAGAGTAGCTTCTTTTAGCCACTCTGATTTCCTTATTCAGTGTGTTTCTGGCCTGGCTGTACAATATTTTATCCCTACTTCTGTAAGCATCCTCTTTGGCATGACAAAGCTGTCTAATTTTTCCTGTAAACCATGGTTTATCATTATTGAATGATAAAAATGCCCTAGTAGGGATGCACATATCCTCACAGAAACTGATATATGATGTCACAGTATCTGTGAGATCGTCCAGGTCTGTGGCTGCAGCTTCAAAAACACTCCAATCAGTGCAGTAAAAGCAGGCTTGTAGTTCCCGCTCTGCTTCATTAGTCCGTCTCTTTACAGTCCTTACTACAGGCTTAGCTGATTTTAGTTCTGCTTGTAGGTCGGAAGAAGGTGAACAAGACTGTGTTCAAAAGCTGCACGTGGACAGAGCTATATGCATCCTTTACAGTTGCATAGCAGTTGTCAGGGGTGGACTGGCCATAGGGAGAACCGGGACTCTTCCCAGTTGATCTGCTGCGAAATGGGGCCAAACAGGCGGCGATAAGCTAAAATGGACCGGCGCGTTATGCCGAACGGGCCGTGACTGGCTGAAGAGGGCCACAAAACGGCACCGCGATATGCAGAAAAGGACAGTGACACCCCACGCTCAACTTTTGGGCCAGCAACAACAACAACTTTTGGGCCTGTTTCTATTTAAAATCCAGGGCTGATTTCTCTTCCCGGTCTGCCCCTGGCAGTGGTACAGTATATTTCTCTCTCTGGTGGGGCATGTGATGTGTTTTTTGTATTTTGGCAGTTCACGGGTGAGGTTAGCTTTATAAAATATCCCAGAATAATAGTAAGTGAGTCCAGTTGTTGTTGCTCCATGTCTGTGATGTGATCAGCCAGCTGTTGCAACGCTGCATTCACGCATGCTTGTGGCGGGATATAAACACTTACCAGAATGAACGAGGAAAACTCCCGTGGCGAGTATAAAGGCTTACAGTTAATGAAGAGCGCTTTTATATTAGGACAGCACATCTTCTTCAACGCTGTTACATCTGTACACCAACTTTCATTGTTGTAAAAGCATATTCCACTGCCTCTCGTTTTCCCTGTTGATTCCGCAACGCGATCTGTTCTGAACAGCTGGAAGCCTGGCAGATGAAACTCACTGTCTGGGATGGCTTCATTCAGCCAGGTTTCCGTGTAACACAGAGCTGCAGATTTAGAAAGTCCTTATTTGTTTGAGTGAGCAGAAGCAGTTTGTCCATTTTTTTTGGCGTGGAAGTGGTCATTCGCCAGATGAATACTCGGCAGTGGAGTCCTAAAGCCATGTTGACAAAGCTTCACACGAACTTCATTTGTCTCATTCACATCAACCAATGGTGATCTTTCTTTTTTAAATTTGTTTTTAAGCATCTCATACCATGACTCCTTAAATGAAAAAAAAAAAACAAAACAAAAAACAACAACAACAAATAGTTATTAATTTATGCTGAATATGTATTACCTTCAAGATGTCTGAGAACTAAGGTTTTATTAAACTGAAAGGCTCTTGAACATGTTCTTACATATCCTCTTCCAGTCTGATCTCTTAAGAACTGGTATTTGGTAACAAGGGCTAAGCACACCTTGTTGTATTGTTCACTTGTTGGATACCTGAAATAGGAGAAAAATAAAATTATTGTCTTCATGCTGTAAAATTATGCATTTACTAGGTTAAAATGACCTGATCAAACAGTGCTTGAATTATTTTTGATCTCTATTTGCTCAGTCCTGTCGAGGAAAAGAAATCTCCTCTCTTTTTTGTATTGCCATAGAAAAGTTTGGTAGCTGATAATCTGCTGGCCACCCTGATTGAGCAATGTGTTGTGTTGAGATTGACCTATATGAAAAACCATATGAAGTCCTACAGAAAAGAATAAAGAGAGGTTTATAGTTGTATGTTACAAACAACAAACCATTTCAATGATTCTTTTGGTTATTGTAAAGTTTTTCAGAAATAGTAATATCAAGATGTAATAGACTTACTCGTGATTGGAGTGTGCAGTCTTGGTAGGCATCTCAGTCTTTAGGTTTTCCTGTATTGTTATGAATTTTACTTGATCCTTCATTTTAGGAAAAAAATGTTCTATCATAGATTCAGTTAGGTTTATTAAATTGTCCCTATCAATTTCATTCTCTGTTAAAACAACAGGAGTAAATAGGAGTAAAAGATGATCATGTCCACAAAATTGCTTTATGAATAGTATATTGGTGCACAAACACATACACTAGTGTTTAGAAATGCTGTGTCACAAGGAAAGATATACTTTATACATGTCCAGTCCATGGTAAGCTAACTCTTCCCCTACTCCAAGGGCACACCAAGATTTTCAGTTCTACTTTGTATGCATGTAGATGACTGTCAAGTTTGAATGAAATATTTTTCCATACTTGTACCACAAACCACTGTACCCTTACAATGCCTTGATCTTGAGAAATATTAGAATTTTATCAGTGTGTACAGTGTCAATGACTTTGCGTTTGCCAGTTTTTTTTTCCATTGTATTATTAACTGTGATGGAATTTCTTTTATTTTTTTTTTTTTGTTTTTTTGTAGAACTTCATTGGACAGAGATTTGCCAACCTTTGATTCCAATGTAGCCAAAACTAGAGAGGTCAGGGTGTCTGATGGGAATTAACAGGATCCTGAGGCATTGCACACTTCATGCCCAATGTTTTTCTCCTGAGCTTGCTCCCAGCACTGTCTCAGCTGATGCCTTTTAGCAAGTGTTTTGGTGATGTTCTTGAAGTTGCAAACAACATTAGATACCTTCCTGATATACCGGTGCTTTGCCTCAAAGTGCATACAAGACAAATGAACTAATGGACCATATTTCAAGTGAGGGGTAGTGCAGTAAAAAAAGTTTTTTTTTTTTTTTTTTTTTTTAATGACACCATCAGGGAAGGTTGAATGAAATGTTGTTAACTTCTTGTAGTAAAAGGCAGCAGTTCCAATACTTGATTGGAAGGACATAAGATCCAACCATCAGTGGTAGCATTCAAAACAGTGTCCAAGTTTCTGAAGCTTTTCCAGAGAGATGATCTCTGCTTCGCAGAGATCATCTCTCAGTCAAGATTTGGGGCATGGATGTTTTGTCATTTACAGAATATGAAACATTTTCAATTTCATAGTTCAGTTGAGCTAGGGTGAAGTGTTTCTTTTGGATAAGCTGATGAAGAATCCACCTCAGAACATTAGGGATGACTCCCTCCAAAATATCATGCATCAGATCAGGTGGAAACAAGTGAGTTATCAATTTAGGAGCATGGTTAAGAGATGAGAAACAGCATTCTCTCAGCACACCATAAACAGCCCCATGCTCAGGATTTTAATGGACAGCTTGCAGGTAGTATCTGTAGTTAGAACTGTCTCTTAGAGTAAAGTCCTTTTCCCTGAATTTGGCAGTGATGTCTTCATTTGTGGCCATGCAAACCGACATATTCTTCCATGAGAAAAAATAATTTTCAACCCAATCAAAGAGTAAGCTGAAAGATTGTCTGCTAATATGGGTACTATTACGCCAAAGAATCTTCTGTGTTTTCCCCACCACATGACACTTCACTTCTTTAATCAAAGGCTGAAATAGATTGTTGTAGTTGGTGAGGTCTTCCTCAATAAACTGATGTCTGGTTAAAGAAGAAAGGTACATATTCTCAAGTTTTGATGTCTATTTCTTGTCAATGTTTCCAAGTTTAAAATAAACAGCTGTCAGTTTATGTTTTCCATTTTTAGAGCCTAAAGGTTAAACAATCTCAAATTCATCAATGTAGAAATGTAGACATAGATTGGGTAAGGAAGATGACAAATTTTGAACTGGTCTCCATAAGTGTAGTCCTCCATAACATCAAGATTTTTGGGTATTTCCTCTTGGTTAAGCATTGCCCACACATCCTCATTCTGAGCAATCTTTCTCAGCAGAGCCTGGAGAAGTATATACTGGAAGTGTGCACCATGTTGTTCTGTTTGATCCAGCGGAATTTACACTGGTGCAATGTATTCAAGTTCATCTTCACAATAGCGCTCAAGCATCCATTCACTACTGATCTGTCTGAGGCATTGATCAAAAACTTTTTACTGATTAAGTAGTTCAGATAAGTCATCATCGTCATCAGTGCCAATCTGATGTTGTTGCTGAAGATGAAATCTCAGCATCTCAGTATAATGAGTGCTGAACTTTTGAAAGATGACTTACAGGTTCTCCACAATACTGAACTGTGGTGGCAATGCAAAACTTCTCTCTTAATTTTAAAATGAACAGAAAAAGATTGCGCTTCAGGTTTTGCAGTAAATCTTCTGTTCTTAACTCTCTTCAGTTGGCCAAGTCCACACATTAGTGATAGGACACTCCTCTTCAAAATCATCAAAGTCATAATTATGTTCTTCTGAGTTATTAACCTCATTATCACAAGCGTCCCCTTCTTCACTGTCCAATAAAATAAGATCTCTGTGTTTGTGATAAATATGTGATCTATAGGAACTTAAGGTTTTGTTAATTTTGCTACAACCATTCAATCCACATGTAATATCAAATTTTGGGTCACTTTGGTGATAAAGGCCAATGTGTCGAATCTGTTTAATTAGAGAAAATGTTTGTTTGCTGCATGGGCATTTTTGTGGGATCAACCTTGAAATATAGGGATGAACATTTTCTTCTGTATTGATTGGAGGACTGTGGTGTAGGTCTACTCTCAAGGGCAGATTTAGTAAACAGTTGTGCCACTTTTGTGTGTGATATTTCTGCACAAAAACCTGCATCTTGTGCTGCATCTTGAGTATTTAAATGAAGTTATTGTCATTCCTTTCCACACAAACATGCGTTACTTTCTGTTTAAATTAAGCTCATTGTCTGAATGTGTTATGTCTTAAGGAGACAAGGAATGCAGATGGAACATCCCCTTAAGAATTTTAATGAGTGCTCAGAACTAGCATTGCAACATTCACATGCTCAGCATCACATCTACTCTTCTCTTCTCACATGCTTACCTACAATCAGAAAAGCTTGAGTGCCATCTAGCGGTGAATCAATGTAAGGACACCATATATTCCCCTCTCACTTAAATGAATTCTTCCTGTAGTCACATAACAATGCATGAAATAGAAATAAAGAGCATTACATTTGTTATTAAGCAACAATTTCACATGTATGTGCAAGAATACCCTAACAACACATTAAATGAATGTGAGAAACACTTAATGATAATAATCAATATGAATAGGGTGACCATATGTCCTCTTTTTCCAGAATATGTCCTCTTTTCGGACCTTAAAAAAGCATCCGGCCGGGATTTCTACATTTGCGGAAATGTCCGGGATTCGGCTTTAGTTGCATTATGATGTGCATTTGGACTCAAGATGGTGCCAAGTATGGCTGCTGCGTTGCGAGCGCCGACACAACATTGTAGTTTTTTGTTTGTTTTGTTTACAGTTCTTATGTTTTTTGTCTTGGATGATGTCTGCCTTATTGTCTATGACTGACAAACACTTTTGGACATTGGTTCTGCAATTACACACCGTAAACCGGACATCAAATTCCTCAATGCCGACCCGCTGTTTACAAACACGCCAGCGGAGCCCTTTGTCTGGGCAGCCCAGCCGTGGAAACGCAGAAGGAAAAGGGGAAACAGAGCCGGTGTTCTCATCAGAGTAAGACGTCGTGCCAATCAACCCCCACTACCCACTATTCTACTGGCAAATTTTCAGTCTCTGGACAACAAGCTCTGCGAGCTGAGAACGCGGATCTTTTTCCAACGAGAGATGAGGGACTGCTGCATTATCTGCCTAACAGAAACTTGGATGTCTGCGGAGATTCCAGACTCAGACATCGAACCCGCGGGGTTCTCCGTGCACCAAGCGGACAGAGCGAACGACCTCTCAGGTAAAAGCAGAGGTGGTGGTGTATGTTTTATGATCAACAAATCCTGGTGTGATCAGAGGAACATACATTTTATCAAGTCTTTCTGCTCTCCTGATCTGGAATTTCTCATGCTTCTGTGTTGACCATTCTGGCTACCAAGGGAATTCACAGCGGTCATTATCACAGCTGTGTACATCCCGCCACAAGCCGACACAGACCGGGCACTCAAGGAAATGTATTGGATTATAAGCAAGCAGGAAATCACGCACCCTGAGGCTGTGTTCATTGTGACCGGGGACTTTAACAAAGCCAATCTCAAATCAGTCGCACCAAAATACCACCAACACATCAGTTTTAACATACGAGGGGACCGGGTTTTGGACCATTGCTACTCTCCCTTCCGGAATGGCTACAAATCCCTCCCCCGCCCACCATTTGGCAAATCGGATCACTCTTCCATTCTGCTTCTGCCCGCTTACAGGCAGAAACTGAAACAGGTAGTACCCACCCTCAGAACGATCCAGTGCTGGTCGGACCAATCAGATTCTACGCTACAAGACTGTTTTGATCAAGCGGACTGGGAGATGTTCTGGTCCGCCTCTGATGACGACATCGAGCTTTACGCTGATAGCATCACGTGTTTCATCAGAAAGTGCGTAGAAGATGTTGTCCTGTCCAAAACAATATGGATCTACCTGAACCAGAAACCTTGGATTAATAGCGATGTTCGCACGGCACTTAATGCGCGGACCTCCGCTTTTAATTCCGGGAACGTGGAGGAGCATAAACAAGCCAGTTATGCCCTCCGAAAAACTGTCAGAGCAGCAAAACGCCAGTACAGGAACAAGATTGAAGGACAGTTTAACACCACCAACTCTAGAAGCATGTGGCAGGGAATTAATATCATCACGGACTTTAAAGGGAATAAAAGCTCTGCCGTGAATGCCGCTGCCTCTCTCCCGGATGAGCTAAATAATGTTTATGCACATTTCGAGGGAAATAACACCGCCCTCGCGGAGAGAGCTCTCGCGGCTACAGAGGTTAGTTCACTCTCTGTCTCTGTAGCGGATGTAACTCGATCCTTCCGACGGGTGAATATCCGTAAAGCTGCGGGTCCAGACGGGATTCCGGGCCGTGTCATCAGAGCGTGCACGAACCAACCGGCTGGTGTTTTTATGGACATTTTCAACCTTTCCCTCTCTTTGTCTGTAGTCCCCACGTGCTTTAAAACATCCACCATTGTGCCTGTACCAAAGCAATCCAAAATCACTTGCTTAAATGACTGGCGTCCTGTTGCTCTGACCCCCATCATCAGCAAATACTTTGAGAGACTAATCAGAGATTACATCTGCTCTGTGCTGCCTCCATCACTGGACCCATTGCAGTTTGCTTACCGCAACAACCGCTCCACTGATGATGCCATTGCATCTACAATACACACTGCTCTCTCCCACCTGGAAAAAAAGAACACTTATGTGAGAATGCTGTTTGTAGGCTACAGCTCAGCATTCAACACCATAGTGCCCTCCAAGCTTGATGAGAAACTCCGGGCTCTGGGCTTAAACAGCTCGCTGTGCAGCTGGATCCTGGACTTCCTGTCAAGCAGATGCTAGGTGGTTAGAATGGGCAGTAACATCTCCTCATCACTGACCCTCAACACTGGAGCCCCACAGGGTTGTGTTCTCAGCACACTGCTGTACTCCCTGTACACACATGACTGTGTGGCAACACATAGCTCCAATGCCATCATTAAGTTTGCTGATGATACGATGGTGGTAGGTCTGATCACTGACAATGATGAAACAGCCAACAGAGAGGAGGTGCACAATCTGACACGCTGGTGTCCGGAGCACAACATCTCCCTCAATGTCAATAAGACAAAGGAGCTAGTGGTGGACTTCAGGAGAAGAGAAAGAGAACACAGCTCCATCACCATCAATGGAGCACCAGTGGAGAGAGTCAGCAGCTTCAAGTTCCTGGGTGTCCACATCATTGAAGAACTCACATGGTCTGTCCACTCTTCTTCCTGAGACGGCTGAGGAAGTTTGGAATGAACCGCCACATCCTCACACAGTTCTACACCAGCACTGTAGAGAGCATGCTGACTGGCTGCATCTCCACCTGGTACGGCAATAGCACCGCCCACAACCACAAAGCCCTGCAAAGGGTGGTGTGAACTGCCAGACACATCATCGGAGGTGAGCTTCCCTCCCTCCAGGACATATATACCAGGCGGTGTGTGAAAAAAGCTCTGAGGATCATCAGAGACTCCAGCCACCCGAGCCATAGGCTGATCTCACTGCTACCATCAGGCAGGCGGTATCGCAGCATCAGGACCCACACCAGCCGATTTCATAACAGATTCTTCCCCCAAGCAATCAGACTTTTGAACTCTTGATCTCTCACGATCAATATACCTCAACACTGCACTTTATTGATCTTATTATCTCACACTGGACTATCATAAATTATATTCTCTTACCAACACACTGGCAACTGACTATCAACCGACAGCCTGAATGTCAATACAGTACAATACAACCTACTGTACATTCTATATATACTATATATACTATTTTGTATTGTATAATGTGTATTCTGTATTGTGTGTATTGTATAATATACATTTTATGTTATTATTTGTATATTGTGTTGTGTATAATTATGTGTATATTAGATTTTAAATTGTGTTGTGTAAATCTGAAGTTTATTGTAAATTGGTATATGTCTCATCACTGTCACGACTGCTATGTTGCTTGGAACTGCACCCAAGAATTTCACACACTATTGCACTTGTGTATATGGTTGTGTGACAATAAAAGTGATTTGATTTGATTTGATCTTGTCTAATACTTCATTGTGTGCATGCGCATATTTGCATTGCTTTAACCCCTCTTTGTAAGTCCAGCCTTCTCGCACACCAATTGATCAATTATAAGAGGCTTGCAGCAACTATTGGCCAAATTCCTGCCTGTCAATCTCTCCAAACTTTTTTTCTAACCTCAACTGGAGGAGTGAATTTAGGATGAGCTTTTGGAAGATGTACTGCTTTCTTTATGCACACTTTATATGGAGTTTTATAAACAAGGATCAGAGGAGCAAGGTCATTTAATTCGACCAATCACATTGCTAGAGTAAGCATATCCGGTTGTTAAGTCTGAAGTCACCCATGATGTAATAGCCATTTCTGGGTCCAAACGTTCCTTCAGATCCCAAAAGCAAACCACAATGGTGGAATCTGTGAACCTTTTCACGATCACTTCCTCCTTTAGTGAGGCATCATTGAGGGTTAAAAATGGTCTAAATTCTTTAAACTCCAATAGAATGATTAGTGTAGCTGTTCTCCAGGTGGTATAAGTCAAGACATCCATGAAAAAGAGGATTTACGAGGTTGAGGTGAGTTGGAAGTTAGCAGTAAGCTAGATGTGTCCCACACCGAAGTTGAATGCGTGTGGAAGAGGGTGAAGACACCGAAAATGGACAAAACTGCAGCCAAGAGGGTGTCTGAGCTGAAACCATCCACAACATGAGGTTAGTAATTAATTTGCAATTGATGCTGATGTTGTTGCATGGTTTGAATTATTTGCTTAACATTATGTGGTTTAAAGCCATTGTATTATGTGAAGATGAATCGTATTTATCAAATGGTGCTAACATACACTCACGGTGTGCTGTAGTGCTGTAGCTTTATCTCCAAAATCTTAGTTGGCCAGACATTGATTCATCTTTTCTGAAGCTTGGTTTAAAGGTGTACTATAAATAAATAGTGCTAATAAATGGCTGTTAAGTTGAGATAGTATTCTATACTATTCAGTCCATCATTAAAATCCCATTACAAACTTTTGTTGGGATTTCATGGAAGCAGTGGCAGCACAGAAACCAAAGAATGTCAATGAGCTGGAAGCTTTTGCTCATGAGAAATGTGTAAAAATTTTAATAGAGAGGTGTCTGAAGCCTGAGAACACTTACCTGAAACATTTATTTGCTGTTATTAAGGATAAAGGATGCTCCACAAATGATTGACTTTGGGGGTTGAATATTTTTGACATGACATTTGTGGAGAGAATTTGTTATTTGTTATTTTTTATTTTAAAATTTTGAGAACTCTTTGATCTCAAAATCACTCAAATGTGTATTAAAAACTTTGACTGTTTACTGAGGTTTTAGTTGATGTGTTTTAATTCACATCACCAGAATGTATTGCTGGTCAGGGGGGTTGAATAATTTTGATTGCAACTGTATGTACAATATACAAATACAAATCTGTTATATACAGAAGCAAGGGAATGTAATGGCAGAAGAGTTATGGTATGTTGGATAAATATAAATAGACTAAGCTGTGTATTGCACATTAATTATTGCTCAGTGGGACAGTTTTAACTGTTCATGAGATGGATAGCCTGAGGGAAAAAACTGTTCCTGTGCCTGATGGTTCTGGTGCTGCGGTGTCTTTCGGGCCATACGACTAAACCTCTCACTACACCGTAAACAGTGCAAAGTGCTGTCCAAGTGCCGCAACTGTGGCGTCATTCTGGCCATGCAAAAAAAACCCCACTACACTGCAAGCAGCACATGCACTTTCCAAGCACCACAACTGTTCACATGCCACTACCGCAGCACATCTTTCAGACCATGCATCTCAGCCTCCATGACTCCATAACCCATATTATGCCACTCATACCAAATAAACCATCATCCACTTAGCAACTGACAACAATCTGGCTGTTTCTGGTCTTCCCTATACAGCTCACCAATCAATTTCATTCGAACATAGTCTACCTATGGCCTCATGTCGAATGCCATGCTCAACCCATTTTTACCGCAGAGTGAGTTTCGCTTATTTGCAGCACAAGCATTTCACATGAAAGCATGGGCTCTTCCTGTTAAACGCAACGCTCGAGGATTCATCATGTTCATCCTACCATTTTACACCATGTGGGCCACGCCTGCTGATCCAGCCGCACGCAGCTTCGAGCGAGCTTGGTAAAATCCAGTATAAACATTCTCACACGAATTGTATGCTCTCCCATTGAACGCCATGCGGTCCGCACCTTAGGATTTAGCCTGTTCATATCACAAATTCCATGCAAGCACGTACCCTGACATTGCCTCACATATGTTTCAGATGCCTTAGTTTTTTCCACGCAACCTATTCTCTCTGCTAACATCCATCCCTCTACCCATTCCTATCCATGGGCCACTACAGCGGATTCCCACGTGAATCTGCCTCCGCTGGTGAACCCCACTCCAGAACCATTCCCCTCTGCACTTTATCCCTCTCCCTTCTACCATTTTAATCTCTCCTACTCCAGATCCACTCCTTGCATGAGGCTGCCTCCGCAAGCGAACTTTGTCCCAAATCCCTCCTCAGCTAACCATAATTCAGATCCAGAGCCTTGGCCCTAGAAGCAAACCCAACACCAACCCCAGTTCCTCCCCATCCAGAACTGAAATTCCTAGAAATCACCCTCCCAGACTCCTCCTCCACGCCCCTCAGGACTCCATTCTTCAAGCCATTTCCCCCCGAACCCTACAAACATTTTGGACAGCTTGGAAATGCTTCAAAGACTTCCACCTAAATTACGATCTGCCATTTCTAGATTTTTTCTCTCCTCTCCATTTCCTCCTTTGCCTCACATCCCAACAAACCTAAAACTACTTACTATCGATCTACTTACTCATTGACTAAACACTCTTCATCAGGGCTACATTTCTGTAAACACCTCAAATAAAACACTAGACGCCATGTTCACCCTTGCCTTCTTTGACTTCCTCCGTTGCTCCGAACTCACCACCATGACTAAGTTCAACCCAAGAACCCACCCCTCTATTTCGGACCTCCACATCCTAGACAATGACACAATCAGATACTTCATCAAAACTATACTCAAGCCATTCCTTTCATATTGGCGTCGCAACCATAGCAGCCCACGAAGGCCTGCCCAAACACCAAACACAATTACAGGGCCGCTGGTCATCTGATGCATTCCTCGGTTACATCTGTACCTACCACCTTCATATCAGAAAGGCCCATCAAGCCCTGATTAACTAACCACAAGTTCTCATCCGGGGTCAGAGGGACGCTTGCTTCATCCTCGAATTTCCAACAGGCCAGTCCCACCGTTCGGATGCAGCTGGGGTCCACCCCGGTCAGTCCAGAAGCCCCCCATCCCACAACGCAGGACAGGCCCACCTAAGGCACTCAAGGGCTCTTCTTTTTGAACCGCTGCGGGGGTTCTCCCACTTGAATACCGTGCGAGCTAACTCATTTATTTGTATCGTGGGCTCCACCTTTCGAAGCGCAGCAAGGACTCCCCCATTCAAATGCCGCGAGGAACACCTCATTGCCAGGAGGAGAGGTTGAGGTTTTCCCGAGTGCCTAGGATCCACTCCTATACTCGGGGTGACCTGCCCTAGCAGTTAGGATTCACAACCCCTTTTGGGAGGGCCTGGCTCCACCAGCGCAATCCACAAGGGCTCTCCCATTTGAACCGCAGTGAGGGTTATCCAGTTCTGAATGCTTAGTGAGCTATTCACATTTATTTGTATCGTGGGCTCTCCCATTCGAAGCACGGAAAACTCTCCTGGTTGAATGCAGCAAGAGCCCCCATTTGATCACAGATTGGGCTTGCCTACTCAAGCAGAGCAGTGCTCTGTCCCTCTGTCGCTGCACAGGCCCATCCGTTGAACTCATCAAGCCTGGAAGGAGACTTATGGTTCGGTCAGGGCGGCTAGGATTCTCGCCTCTGTCCAGGGCAACCCGGCCCTGACGTGGGGCAACAAGCCCTTCGCCCAGGACAGCGAGCCACAAACATTTGCATTATCCTCTAAGCAGGATTACATTAACTTGCGAACTACTGAAATGGAGTTTTATAAACAAGGTTCAGTAGGAGCAAGGTAATTTAACCCAACCAATTACATTGCTAGATTAAGCTTATATAAACAACTGCTTACCTCTACATGGTGTTTAGTCTTCCGGCATCCCTCCACCTTCCCCTGCTCCTCCTATCCATTTATTAATAACTAACCTAAGTCCGGGGGGGGTATCTGTGCTAGAGTTCAGACTCGACTTGAGTCACAAGTCCAGTTTTAATTGACTTGGACTTGTCACAGACTCGGATGCATTTTTACTCTGACTTAACTCAGACTTGAGCCTTTAGGAGTCCAGCTGAGTCCATGGCATTTGTGATGCAACGACAAACAAGCAAATAAATAACGTAATGTGTGACCATTGTAGGATATTAGGTGCGGAAGAGCGAACAATTGCTGCAATATGACTTGAATCTAGAAAACCCAACCTTTTAATCCTGGAATTCATCAACATCATAAATTAAAAGATTCTGCTCGACTAGGTGCCAAGAAGTCTAACTGAGGCTCACATTTGGATAATAAAACAAACAAAAGGGACTTGTCCAGATAGCACATGACTTGAGAATTCATGCTTCTGAGGAAACAACCCCACATTTAATGGTGATCACCTGACACTGCCATCAAGACCATCTCTGCAAAGAGACCCTAAGGGCAGAGGTTACAGGCAATAAAAGACAGAGAACACACTCCTTGGAAACCCTGGGAAAGGCTTAAAACACAATCTGTTTTGTCCTTCGATATAAACCAATTTGCTACATTTAAACTAAACTCATCAGATCGTGAGACATTGTGATCATTATTCTGCAAACAGCAGCTAAAAAGTAATCCATGAACATTTCACACAAAGTACCAGTACTTATGATTTAACCCTCTAAAATGTACAGAATGCATTTGAACCCAAAATGTACACAATACCTAGCCTTGCTAGATAAGTCTGTAAATTACTTTATGACCTGTGATCACATTTATAACTGACAAATTAATGATTATATCTGATATACCTTTTAAAATATGTGTAGTGATTTGTAATCACTTATAACTGACAAATCGATAAGTATAATCTTTAATCTTGTATTATTCATCTCATTCTACTAAGAATGATAACTATTCAAGTGCTAATAAATGATAATATACCCTGACAATCAGGTTTCTTATAATGTGTAATGTATTATCCATGTTGTCAAACCAATGAATTAACCAGTATGATTTGTAATCAGGAATTTTCATGGTTTGTTACTACACGTATAATATTCATGAAAGTATGTCATATTTATTATGTAAATGCTTGCTTGTTTACATAGAGAATGTTGATAACAACGAATGTCATGTCTCTTGCACCATTTTCAAGATATAAAGGTTCATGATTAAACATGCACTATTATGAACGGGAAGTTTGTAAGAATCCTCCACACAAAGGATTGTAAATCAACTTTGAAAAGGACAGACCAGTTGACTATGTGCCTCTGAAAAGCCACTTCTAATTGACTTAGGACACCTTTGGGGTGTGGCCAATTTCAGCTCAAAAGTTTCCTACCAAGGAAGAAGTCTTCGGTGGTGGTCTGGTCTCTTCTTCGGCTCTCTTGCTTCTTCCACTTCCTCTGCAGCTCCTCATCCTCCGCGCCCTTGCCCTCGTGGCTCAGGATCTTCTCGTGGATCTAACTTTAAACACAATTTTCTCTCTCTCTTATGCATTTTATTAAATTTGAGCAATTGAGTTGAAGTTAATTTAAGCTGACTTTGGAGAGATGATTAAAATGGATCTTTTCATCACATTTCATTATTTCCACTTTTATCAATTCCTTATCATAGCTGAACTACTTGATAATAATATGTCTGAAACAGTTTAAGTTTACAGAATACTTATAGCTGCATCTCATTCTTGTTATTATCTACCACCCATCAGTTTCCAGCTTATTTTTAATTACTTATCGACTGTATTTTCATTTTATTTTGCTTTTGTGTGTTGGGCAATGAGCTGATTCTGTTCTATGTGGAGGGCCCCCACTGGACATCATCAACTCAATCTACAGGCCACACAGTATAAGACTTTAAATTGATAAAATCCCTCCAATAACATTTTTCTGTTACACAATCATGATCAACGAGCACCAAGCCTCAATCAGAATTCAATTCAAACCATTTTCCTCCAAAAACTGCATCCAACGGTGAGCTATCATCTAGGAGTCACAGCCTGTCCTCGCAAGATGACAGCTCAACAACTGCATGACTTAGCACATAAGGCTTATGTTAAACAAAGAATGGCCTTAAGAAAGACCCACAAGGCATCGTCAGTCTCAAGCCTTATCTCTCAATACCAAGGGTTGGCATTAGAAGATATGTGGCATCACAGCAAAGCCAGGTTCGGCATAGAGTGGAGTAAACCACATGGCGCTCAAGAGCATTTAGTGCCAGACCCATATGCATGTCCAACTTCTAGAAGAAACTGTGGAACAAACCACATCCCTTCAGCAATCCAAAAGAAAGGATGACATGGGAAACCAGATGGATGTTTGAAGGCAACCAACCATGAAAACCATTGCAACACTGTGCAGACAGACACATAACTGAGCCTGCACACGAACACAAAACTAAGCCTGCACACGAACCAGATTAGCCACCTGCAGAAAACTCACCAGAACTGATGAAGCTACTCACAGCATGCTTTAGGCATGATCCACCCAAGGCCGACCTTAAAGACATTTCATACTTCTGTTATGACCAATGACAGGAATACAGGTGCTAGGCACAACAGTGACCGACACGGCACTGGCTTATGGACCGAAGACTCAGCCATTAGCCTCAACCACATCCTAATTCACCATGACAGAATCTCAGTCATACAGCAGCTCATGATGGGACATATACAGACATCAAGAACTGTGTGAAAGTCTTCTATGAACTGTAGCTCCATCAGCACCTACAGTCACATAGAGGATCCAGATTAGCCAAGACACAAAGCGCCAATCTTCAAATGGGTCCACCGAAACCACGTTGACAGAAAAGGGCTCCAAAACCAGAAAAGGGGGGAGCTTGAAAGAGTCTAACACAGTTTGAAATAGTCTGACATAGTTTACAACAGTCTCACATACAGTTAAAAAAGTCTGACATAGTTCGAATTGTTCTTACAATACACCTTTAACACACCCAAACACTATAGGGAAATATCAAACTGTTTTCCTCATAGATAAAGCACCCAACATTACTTTAATGCAGTAATATCAATTAATAATCAATACAATGCAGTCAATAATCTTCCGACTTCCAACTACAAACTAAACAGTAACATGATTAGATATGGTAACAAATAAGCCTATAATACATGAGAGGAAGGTGTGTATGTGAGTGGGTGTGTGTGTGTGTCTGTATAAGGGGTGGAGTGTACAAAATGGCAGACGTGGCTCTTGTTGAGAGTACATCACGCGAATGTGGGCGGAGAGACTGGTTAATGCCGTCTGCCCATTTAACACGTGTCTCCGCTGGTATGATAACTTAGAGACAAAGCTGAGCTTTATCGGCAAGTTATCTACTCGCCAAATGTGTGTGCGGGTATGTTTGTAAGGGGTCGTGTGTGTGTGTATGGTTAGTATGAGAGAGAGAGAACAGAGTGACGGCACAGAAGCCGGTTTTAGCAATCGTGGGAGAGAAGGCAACTGTTAGTTTATCACTAAGAGACGCGGTGGACAGATTACGAGCTGTTCACCGCATCTCTGAGTGATAAACTAACAGTTGCCTTCTCTCCCACGATCGCTAAAACTGGCTTCTGTGCCGTCACCCTGTTCTCTCTCTCTCTTGTACTAACCTCTGGTCGTTGGTTCTTTAATGGATAAACTCAGTGTGCCCACGATGGCAGAAACTGTACAAACTATCCAACATGGTTGGACAACAACACAGCAAATCTCATTTGTGTTAACAGTAAGTTACAAATAATACCTTGAGTATTATTAGCAGCAATGAGCGGACTCGGCAGTCTGTAAACTGTACAAGCAATAACCTTGATATGCAAGAATAACACACTATAAGAGCTATCTCTGCCCAGACATAAACCTCTTACTTGAGTCGCATGAGGACATGGGTAGAATGTGTGTTCGTCTGTCGTTTGACTCCGACTCGGTTCCTCGAGGCTTGGGTGATGATGGGAGGCCGTTTCCTCGCACTGTCGGCGGGCAGTATGGTGCTGATTCTCGGCGGGTCGGTGGAGAAAACAGCGAAGTTGACTCGGTTGAAGAAGGAAGAGAAATCTTCTTTCTTCACTTCTGCAGGCAAATGGGTGAGACGCTGATCGCTCGGTGGTCTACTTCGGATCCATTAGTGTGCTCGGTGGAACACGGAGAAATCTCAACTCATCCAGCAAGTTGGAGATCGTATGGCCAAAATTTCAGGTACGTACGTTACTTCCTTTGGCAACGAGGCTACACCTGGGAGCAGCAGGGCTGCATCTAGACGAGGCACATACTGTCACTGGAAGCAATGCCCAGAAAGATCTCAGAGGTTTTTATACTCTTGATGATGTCATGTTGAGGGACGCGTTCTGTTGTGCATTTCATCCAATGGGAGTTGAAAGTTCGATCCTTCAGAATTTCACACATAGGTGTAAAATGAGCAAGGCTTCATGGGATCTGTAGTCTGTTTTGGACTCCCTTTGTTTGATTTTGGCGCTGTTTGTTTTATCAGTCTTCTAGTGTCCTACAGGCCGCAGTGAGGCTTTATGACTGTGTGTAGGCCTGCCTTTGTCTCTTATCTGAGTATGTGAGGCCCAACATATTATAACAAAAAATATGCATAGGTTGAAGTTAGTTTCATATAGGCCTGACAAAAAGAAAGAAAGAAAGAAAGAAAGTTAGGAAAGAATTAACTTATTTGAAAGTCAGTCAATAATCCAATTAAAATACTAGATTTCATCGGGTTTCTTGTTGTGCTCTTCAATATGAAAACAGCCTGGACATATAGGGAATCTAGATGCTTTTTAATGTTGAAAAAGAGGACATGTCCGTGAAAAAGAGGACATATAGTCACCATACGTTCCATTTAAAAAATCTTCAGATTTGAGGGAGGTACCTTTGCATTATTTCTGCATTAACAAGTCCCACCTTCTCACTCAGACTGCTGAAAAATGCTGTCACATGAGATACGAACCTCTTAAAAAAAAAAAAAAAAATTAGGAGCTTGGTTTAAATGTTTTCATCTTTGTTATCTGCCAAAATGACAGACAGCAAAAAGAGACAAGTGATGGAAAATCAGGTTAATACAACGTCTGCTTATTTGGTGCAACACTAAATGTTTTGGGCATTGGCAGCTTTTTAGGGGGCTTATCATTGTAACATTCATTTTCCAGTAGTTTTTAAACCACCTGTAGCTGTTAAAACACCCTCTAACAGCACAGATTCCTCCAGAGCCTCCGCTGCTTGTCATCACCAGTAACGTTTGTCTGGCTGATAAAAACAGCTAAGCGGAAGTACGGAGCATCACAGAGGTAGTCTCTCGTCGTAATGGCACCACCCAAGGAGAAGTCAAGAAAAAGCTGGATAGAAAGCCACACTCAAAAACACACTTTCACATATTGATATCAGCCTAACAAAATCATCTCTTCAAGTTTATTTTAATTTAAATACTTTTCTATTTACATTATTGCTTTTGGCACAACTTCACTGGGGTAAAATAAGGAGTTTGTACTTTTGTACATTTGTACTTGGTGTAAATAGCACTGCCACACAGCCTGCCACAAACACGTTAGCCTTCCTGGATCAGATGACATCATCGGAAATGGTGTAGCGTCATGGAACACTAAACAAATCATATTGGGTTCAGATTGGTGCAAAAATCATCCATATTTAGGCAGAGAGACATGTGATTGGTGCATGTTACATATGGTCACCAAGAGATGGCGTCAAGTACACGACACGGACTCAATATTGCAGACTCATTGAGTCAAATGGCACTCATTCTGTGAAATCTCATTAACAAAATCATGTCTGCATGCTATGCAAACCTTTAGTTATTGTTGTATTTGCAGTTGTAATTAGTTCTTATGTACAGTTATTATGTTTTATTTGTTTGGAGACGTTTTTGTACACTAGGATCAATTATATTTGCAATGCTTTAACTTTTGATTACTTTGCTGAATCAACACAACATTTTACTCACAGTTGACATGATTGGGAACAAAACAAAAGCAGTTTTTTGGAGGCATCTTATTTAAATCAAGATATAATTTATTTAAACGAGATAGAAGATGTGGGTTAGAGCTACTTAGACTTATCAAAAGCACTCAGATATTTTGAGTTTGCTATTCACAAGAAGCATCTGCTGACGTGGACCATGCCCCGCAAAAAAGAGATCTCAGAAATGTTGCTTCGCATAAAGCTGGAAAGGGTTACAAAGTTATCTTGAAGAGCTTAGATATTTATCTGTCTCTCTAGAAGTGGCTGATGACTAAAAGGGCACACCGCAGAATGCTCAGTGAGGTAAAAAAGAACCCTGAGACCATGAGTCTACCATACGGAAAACATGAAACAGGAATGTCGTCCTTGGCAGAACACCATGTAGGAAGCTTCTGGTTTCCAATAAAACATTCCTGCATGCCTGAAGTTTGCCAAAGACCACCTTGACACTCCACAACGCTACTGGGAAAATGCTTTGTGGACTGATGACACTAAGGTTGAATTGTTTGGGGAAAACACACAGCACTACGTATGGTGTAAAAAGAGAATCGCATGAAAACATTATTCTAATGGTAAATTACGGTGGAGGGAGCATCATGATATGGGGCTGCTTTGCTGCTTCGGGGCCTGGACTGCTTGCCATCATCGAGGGAAAAATGAATTCACAATCAAGATATCCTACAGGATAATGTCAGTGTGGCTGTGTGCAAGCTGAAGCTCAGTAGAGGGTGGGTTATGCAGCAGGACAATGACCCTAAACATCGAAGTAAATCCACTACAGAATGTCTTAAAAAAATAAAAAATCTACCTTTTAGAGTAGCCCAGTCAGAGCCCAGACCTTAAAATGGAGTATCATAACTAAGTTCGGAAGGAGCATGATCATTTAATCAGACCAATCTCTTTGCCAGTATTAGCATATATAAACAGCTTCTTACCTCCATGGTGGCAACGATTCTTCTGGCATCTGGCCCCGCCCTAATCTGAAAATGTCCCTCGAACTCGAACTCATCACCTCTGATGAGGAATTCTCAACTGTCCCTGACTCTTCACAACAGCTTGATGAGTCTGGGATCATCTCTCCTTCTCCCAACACTGTTTCTCAACCTCCGGATGCAAATCGGGGTCGCCAAGCTATTTGCTTGGAATCATCCACCCCCCGGTGCCACCGCAGGAACACATTTCTCCTCCTACCTCGAGATCTCCAACATGTCCGATTACCCAGCCATTCCTAACATTTCCATGTGGGCCATTAATGGCTTGCAACATGCTTTAGCACCCTCAGATATTCTGTTCTCTCACTGGTAAAATAAAACGCATCTCTACTATCTGTGCATCTCAGCAAAACGCGATGATTCACTCACTCCATCAATACCTATTCCATCCGCTAACCCCCCTAAATGCTCCAAATGCTCCAAATGCTGCTTCTAGCCAAAAAAACATCCAAAACACCTGTAATCCTTCTGCCTCAACCATCCAGGGCCAGTGGAAATAATATTTCTCTCAAAGTAAACACGGAAGTGCGATGCCTGCGAAGACTCTCCAGTTGTGGAGCATGCATCACTATCCATGCCCCCGGCGAACTCCCTCCTACCTTCTCTCTCCCTCTCCAACCTCCCAGCGCAAATCCTTGCTCAACAGCAGAGCTTTCAGCAAACTTACTTCCCAATACGCAATCAGATCATCCTCTGTCTTCAGGAGTTTCCACTGCACATACTTGCCATCCTCCTCTTTCTTCTATGACAGCTCCTCTAAATATGTCTTCTTATTCTGTGCAAACTGCTCTTTCTGAGGCTGCCTCCGCAGGAGACTACTCTCCCGACCCATTCCCCTCTACACTATACCCCCCTTCTAGTAACTACCAAGCCAACTTTCCTCTCTTCGGAACCAATCCTAGTGTGAGGCTGCCTCCTCAAGCGGTCGTGTTTCCAAATTCTTTCTCCCCTAACACTCCTCTTCCAGCTCATCCTCCCACTTTTACACTTCAAACAGCCATAACTCTCGCCATTCCCTCAAATGCTTCCACTACAGAGCGTCCGTCAGTCTCCAATCACCTTCGCACTCAAATCCTAGCAGGTGCATACATAGATCTCTCTTCTTTCCTCTCAGTAGTCACTCACAGTAATGCGGACCAATCCATAGACTGCGGCAAGTTTTCTGTTACACTCATAACCCCCTTGCCCAGCTCTTCTTGCATGCTCACTCTTGCGGAATTCTGCATCACATTCGGACGCTACTCCGATGTCATATGATCAATTTTTACACACAGACACCGCGAGCTGAATGAGTTCCAGTCAATAATTGCCAAACTCTCACTCTCTTTTTGTGGTAGTCATTTTTACACTTACCATAGGCTCTTCTCAGCAAAATGCACTGTGAAATTAGCGCAGTGGAATCAGTGTTAATACTGGGGAGCACTAGATCTAGATTTACATAACAGGGTGCTCTTGGGATGCAGGAGCATTTCTTGCACAGTCTACAGGTCTATCGAACACCAAACCGAGTCCTGCCCCACGATTACGCCACCTCGCTCCGACATCCCGGTTAATGAGCAAACCAACTAATTATGTCCCTCAGCCCAGCAGCGGCCCATCGGTTTCCTCTTTCAAAGATTTCAAAGACAGAACAGTGAGCTACTCAGCAGGTAAACAAGTTTGTAACAATTTCAAAGACTTCGGCTGCACCAAAGCTCAGTGCCATTTCCTGCACATCTGCAATTTCTGTGGAGGTGCTCATGCTCGCTCCATATTCCCTGTTCAAAAATCTTCCAGAAATAAAGATCTCAGAAAGCACCTCAGCACTCCTGTCATTATTTCTGTCCTAGCCAAAGAACTGGCTAACTATCCTGATATGTCTTTCTCCCAATTTTTATTGACTGGGCTAAAACATGGCTTAACCCCATGTTAGAGAGTCTTCCTACCTGAAATCTCATCTGTCATAACTTACCCAAAGTAGTCGACAAACTATTAATTAAGGAAGTTAAATCTGGCTGCATGATAGGCACCTTTGAACCCCCCCACCACCAGGAAATTCTCAGGGAAAAAAACGCCTCATTATATACCTTTCAGCCCCCCATAACGGACCACATCCGAGCATTAACAGTCTGATATTAATCGACAAATACTCTCTCCGTTACCATGACGTCGACCAAGCCATCCAAATGATCAAATAAGTAGGCAGAGGTGCATGGCTCGCAAAGGTTGACATAACTTCGGCTTTTAAAATCATGCCCACACACCTTGATTTCTGGCACCTCTTTGGCGTCCGCTGGAACGACAAGTTCTATTTCGCCGTTCACCTTACTTTTGGATGCAAAAGCAGACCCAAAATATTTGACATGCTATCTGAAGCGATCTGCTGGATACTGTCAAACAATCACTCCGTGCCTTACCTTATACACCTGCTTGGTGATTTCCTCACCGTCTTGCCACATAATTCTCCTCCAGCTCTCCACCTAAGCACTGTGGAGAAAGTCTTCTTCGATTTAGGGATTCCTATCTCAGAAGAAAAAATGCTGGTCCATCCACATCTATCGAATTCCTAGGCATCCAGCTTGACTCTGCAAAATTTCAAGCTTCTCTTTCCAAAGAAAATATGCTAGGTTAATTTCAATAATCTCCAACTTCCTATCTTATCCAAGTCATACCAAGCACAATCTCCTTTCCCTCCTCAGTCATCTAAATTTCACCATGTGCATAATCCCACAAGGCCTCCCTTTAATTTTTCATCTCCTCTCATTAGCCTCATCTGTCAATTCACTAAAGGACCCCATAACCCTAGACAAATCATGCTGTGCAGATTTGCAATTATGGCTAAATTTTCTCAACCACTGGAATGGTCTCACGTTCTTTTATGATGATTTCATTTCCTCCCCTGATGACATCTGTTTGTACACAGACGCAGCCCCATCCATCGTATTCAGAGGATTCTACCAGGGCTGCTGGTCTGCATCCACCTAAACCCCCGATCTGATTAATTTACATCCTCACTCAGCTTCCTCCACCCTGTTAGAACTTTACCCCATCATGATAGCGCCCTCCCTATGGGGCATCCCAACCCACCAGAATCGACACCAGACAGCCTCTAACCATTGATCTCTTAACCAGATGCTTAACCACACTCCATCAAGGATACATTTCGGAAAACACCACAAAAACCTTCAATGATATGTTCATTCTCGCTTTTTTGGTCTCCTCCGCTGCTCTAAATTCACCGCCACAGCAATATTTGTTACCAGAATTCATCCCACTATCTCTGATTTGCACATCCTCGACAACGATACCATCAGATACCACATTAAACAGAGCAAAACAGATCAAAGCAGAAGAGGGCATTTAATTTATATTTTCAACCTGCCAACCCCCATCCAGCCCTTTAAATTACTCACCCACTACCTGCTTTACAGAGGTTCTCAAGTCAAAACCCCTCTCAACCTACTCTTTGCAGATGACAACAACCAGCATCACAAATTTTTATTCCAAAAACACCTAAAATCGTTCCTCCTCAAATCTAGCATCCCAGCAAATTCATACTCAACCCATTCATTTCGCATTGCGCCATGACCAACACAGCCCAAAAAGGTCTACCTGAACAGCAAATCCTTGGGCCTGTGGTCATCCGACGTGTACAATAGCTACATCCATACCAACCGTCTCCACATCAAAAAAGTTGTGTTGAGTTTGAGTCCACCTTAGTCGAGTCTGAGTCAGGTCCGAGTCTTTAAACAATCGAGTCCGAGTTGAGTCCGAGTCCAAAAGGGGCCGAGTCAAACTCAAGACCGAGTCCATCACAGGAATCTGTGAATGAATCTGTTCATGAAACTGAATTAAAATTGTAACTGTAAACTCAACATCAATATTTTAAGCTTATTTTAAGATTCACAACTAAGAAAACAGTTTGTCAATATAAATGTAACAAAAACACCTCTGTTGCCTTTCATATATATATTTTATGATTAGTATCCTGCTGAACAAACTTCAAAGTGGTTTCAGAATGAAAGCATATGTTTTAGGTGTATGAAGACAAAACTGTCCTTCAACACAATTCTTATTGCGTTCTGTTGACATTTCAATTATTTGTTGCTTTTCCCCTCCACTCAAACATAGACTAAAGAAAGTGAAAGCTGCATGTTATTATTTTTCAGATTTTAATTTAGTTTTATTTAAAATGATCCCTATCTAAAGAAATAATAGTCTATACTGAGATTTCTTTCTGAATATTTTTTCTCTATCTACCGTTTGATTTGGGAAAATACATACAAATGAGTCAACACAGTAGTAATTAGCACTTGCTGAAAAGTTACGTCTCATGATTTGACTGCAAATGCTACAACCAAAAACACTGGAAAAGCCCACTGATAATATTAGGGCCATGTCGTCACAGACATGATTTTCTAGTTAATTTGCAGGAAACCGCACAATGCAGGGCAGTTCTGTGTGCTGCTCGTGTACCTAAATCCCTGATGTGTCCATTTGCATCTCACAGCAGCTGCGTTGATCTGCAATCAGTCTGAAATCTTTAAATACCAACCAAAGTAAATTTCACTGAGCTCTTTTTAACCGCAAAAACATGGAGAATAATAATTTTGAATCATAAATTTAACAGAATTGTCCTTCAAAATGTAAGAGATGTAGGCTAAAAAAAGACATGCATAAGTTACCTGGTGGTTTACAATAAAAATAAAAATATAAAATAAAAACATCATAACTAACTAAATTCATCTCGTTACATGAAGTTAAAAAGACCTAATATCTAATATTAATAGTATTTTTATGTATATTTATTTCGATATGCTGTTTTTAGTAAACTGTGAGAGACATGATGTGGGTGACAATGCAATGAAGTTCTTGATTTTAAGTTTTTAACCACTATGAAACCGCAATTCGAGCACCGTCTTGGCTGCACAAATGCCACACACAATTTTACCAGTTGTCAGGTCCGTGTCGTGTGAAACTGCCTTGTTTAGTTTCTATTACATTGGATACTCTATTACATTGGATACATACCTGTCTTTATGTTTTCGTCGTGCCAGCCACCTTGGTAGTCGATGTTATACAGTAGTCTCTGTAGTAACATTCAAGCGTATTGGTTGTGTGTGCGTGTGTTTACTTAAACACAGTGAAACAACTCTGGCAACGTCTACGACTTCAGGGGCTAGTACAGCTACATGCAGAAAGAGATGTGTTCATTAATTTCTGTTTTGTTATTTATTTTTATTTATTTTTTCATTGCATCACAAATGTCATTGACTCAGCTGGACTTGGAAAAAAAGTCCCAAAGGCTCGAGTCCGAGTCAAGTCTGAGTAAAAATGCATCCAAATCCGTGACAAGTCCAAGACCATTAAAATTGGACTCGTGACTCGGACTCGAGTCCAAACTCGAGTACCCCAACTCTACAAAAAAGCTCCAAACAGCCTCACCCGTACACATGGAAGGCCCTCCCAATCAGATGCTGTGAGGGCCCCTCTGGCTAGCCTAGAAGCCCTCCCATTCATACCGCTGTGAAGGCCCTACCACTTACATACATTCAAGGGCTCTCCCGTTCGAATCACAGTGAGGATTCTTTCATGTGATTACTATGTGAGCTAACTCATGTTTATTTGTATCATGGGCTTTCCCGTTTGTACCGCTGTTAGGACTCCCCGTTCGAATGTAGTGAGGGCCCCGTTCAATCGCAGGACGGGCTCGTCCGCTTGAGCAGCAGTCTAGCCCTACACCCTTGGCGTTAGCCCATTCAGTGCACGGGCCCCTCCAGTCGAATGACTTGCGTCTGGAATTGACATAAGGTCGAGTCCGGGATGGCAGATGGGGCGGGCCCACCTGCCTAAGGAGGTGGGGGCCCGCTCTCACCACAGGCAGACCTGCCCGGGCGGTGGGAGGTTTACCCCCTTCCACCAGAGGGTGTGGGGGGGCGGCCTCCCAGCCACAGACATTGTGAGTCCCCCAGCTCACCAGCAGCTCCCTTGAGAGCTCATTTCTATGTGGCAGCAACCACCACTGTTTCTTCAGCATTTTCAACTATTTTCACTCTACTCAATCTCTACCTATCCTGTAGCTCACAGTTTCCTATCCCCCAAGCAGACCCTAGTGTGAGGCTGCCTTTGCAAGCAGCAACTGCTTGTTATTTCATCTGTGACACTTCTGCCCCTCTTACACACAGGCTCAGCAGAGTTCGGGAAGAGCATGTTCATTTAATTTGACCAATCTCATTGCCAGAGTAGCATACAGGTGCATCTCAATAAATTAGAATGTCATGGAAAAGTTCATTTATTTCAGTAATTCAACTCAAATTGTGAAACTCGTGTATTAAATAAATTCAATGCACACAGACTGAAGTAGTTTAAGTCTTTGGTTCTTTTAATTGTGATGATTTTGCCTCACATTTAACAAAAACCCACCAATTCACTATCTCAAAAAATTAGAATATGGTGACATGCCAATCAGCTAATCAACTCAAAACACCTGCAAAGGTTTCCTGAGCCTTCAAAATGGTCTCTCAGTTTGGTTCACTAGGCTACACAATCATGGGGAAGACTGCTGATCTGACAGTTGTCCAGAAGACAATCATTGACACCCTTCACAAGGAGGGTAAGCCTCAAACATTCATTGCCAAAGAAGCTGGCTGTTCACAGAGTGCTGTATCCAAGCATGTTAACAGAAAGTTGAGTGGAAGGAAAAAGTGTGGAAGAAAAAGATGCACAACCAACCGAGAGAACCGCAGCCTTATGATTGTCAAGCAAAATCGATTCAAGAATTTGGGTGAACTTCACAAGGAATGGACTGAGGCTGGGGTCAAGGCATCAAGACACAGACATGTCAAGGAATTTGGCTACAGTTGTCGTATTCCTCTTGTTAAGCCACTCCTGAACCACAGACAACGTCAGAGGCATCTTACCTGGGCTAAGGAGAAGAAGAACTGGACTGTTGCCCAGTGGTCCAAAGTCCTCTTTTCAGATGAGAGCAAGTTTTGTATTTCATTTGGAAACCAAGGTCCTAGAGTCTGGAGGAAGGGTGGAGAAGCTCATAGCCCAAGTTACTTGAAGTCCAGTGTTAAGTTTCCACAGTCTGTGATGATTTGGGGTGCAATGTCATCTGCTGGTGTTGGTCCATTGTGTTTTTTGAAAACCAAAGTCACTGCACCCGTTTACCAATAAATTTTGGAGCACTTCAGGCTTCCTTCTGCTGACCAGCTTTTAAAGATGCTGATTTCATTTTCCAGCAGGATTTGGCACCTGCCCACACTGCCAAAAGCACCAAAAGTTGGTTAAATGACCATGGTGTTGGTGTGCTTGACTGGCCAGCAAACTCACCAGACCTGAACCCCATAGAGAATCTATGGGGTATTGTCAAGAGGAAAATGAGAAACAAGAGACCAAAAAATGCAGATGAGCTGAAGGCCACTGTCAAAGAAACCTGGGCTTCCATACCACCTCAGCAGTGCCACAAACTGATCACCTCCATGCCACGCCAAATTGAGGCAGTAATTAAAGCAAAAGGAGCCCCTACCAAGTATTGAGTACATATACAGTAAATGAACATACTTTCCAGAAGGCCAACAATTCACTAAAAATGTTGGTCTTATGATGTATTCTAATTTTTTGAGATAGTGAATTGGTGGGTTTTTGTTAAATGTGAGCCAAAATCATCACAATTAAAAGAACCAGAGACTTAAACTACTTCAGTCTGTGTGCATTGAATTTATTTAATACATGAGTTTCACAATTTGAGTTGAATTACTGAAATAAATGAACTTTTCCACGACATTTTAATTTATTGAGATGCACCTGTATATAAACAGCTGCTTACCTCTATGGTGGTGACAGTTCTTCCAGCATCCCTCCATCCACCCCATCTCCTCCATCCAGTCATCAATATCTCTACAAGTCCAGGGGGGAATTTGAACTCAGGTCAAGTCTCGAGCCTTGAGCCCTCCTCCAGGGACAGCGAGCCAAATTCGTTTACACTATCCTCACTACAGGATTACATTAACTTGTGATCTAATGAACCAATAGAGATGCTATGAAATGACCTCAAGAGAGCTGTTCACACCAGTAACCTAAGAATATGGCTGAGCTGAAGGAGTTCTGCAAGGAAGAATGGTCCAAAATTCCTTCTAGCCGTTGTGCAGGTCTAAACTGCAGCAACCGGAAACACTTGGTTGAGGTTATTGCTGCCAAAGAAGGATTGACCAGTAATCAAATCCAAGGGTTCACTTACTTTTTCCACAGCACTATGAATATTTAATGGCATGTGTTCAAAGACATGAAAGATTATAATTGTTTGTGTGTTGTTAGCTTAAACACATTGTTGTTTGTCTATACTTGTGATTTTAATGAAGATGAAATCACATTTTATGAGCAAATATGGCAGAAAACCAAATAATTCCAAAGGATTCATATACTTTTTATTGCCACTGTATATTAATCAACTATAATTATAAAACCATTTATTACAAATCTTAATGTTTTCATTTGAACACAAGTGTAATGACTGAATTAAGTTTAACAAATTTTATAAACAGTTCTTGTTTCATTTTGGCTTGACAGAGCAAAGACTTGCAGTTTAGTAAGTGAATCAGACAGTTTACATAGCTGCTGTTTTTCAGTGAGTTCATTCAGTTAAGGATTCGTTAGACTGATTCAAACCAATAACTCTTGAGTTGGCAGAGAAATTCATTGAAAGAACCAGCTTATAAGAGATTTGTTTGAGAATCAAACTGCACCAGCTGTGTTTGTTGTTGAGCGCAGCCAGCAAACACAACAAGATAGAAAGTTGTGCTTTAATTACTATCAGTGTAAAATAAAATGGAGAACATGGAATTTATTTATTTCAATAACCGGAGTTTACATCAATTAGTAGCTGAGAATCAAGCAACAATATTTACAAAAAAGAGAATACCACTCACTGCTCTGGGCTGGATTTAGCTTAAATAAACTAAAAAACTGTACATTAACGCAAATAAATAATTTGTATTTTAAATTACAAGCCCACGTAAATATAATAATTCTTGAAATAACTGAAAAGTTACTACCTCTAATATTTATCCTTATACCGGTCCATGTTGTCATTATGGCCATGAGAGACTTGCAAAATTTCACAGTGGGATGGATTGTCATGGGACTGTTGTGAAGACATGCAGGGCATTCGCTGTTAGGTGTAAATCAGCGAGTGCTGAATGTCTTGCATAATTAAAATAATTTCCACCGATGATGAAAGTTATAACATCCGTGCAACACTGCAAATTAAAATGTTTATCTGTCCTGCTGTAGCTAAAAAAGATCATCATACTGATGTAATAATCTAAATCAACATGAATGTTTTTAAGAATTTTACCCCCTCAAATCATTCTGAGGGCCATATTGGAATCTTTTGAGGGCTGGACACGTTTAACACCCCTGGTGTAGTGTAGTTCATGGAGATGAGAGGAAAGTTTGATCTGGATAAAGTTTACCATGGTTTTACCATAGTAATATGGTTTAATTTTTTTATTTTTTTTGGAAGCCATAGTTTTGATGCAAATAAACATGGTATACCTTCAGTAATATGGTGTTGTGATGAACAAGCAGACAAAATGAAATTTCAGGAATCCCCCCCTAACTGTCAAGGCTAAAGTTGCTCCATTTGGATAGTGGTGAACCAACACAAACAGTTGGCAAGCAGCCATCAGATAAGCTGCCAGACACCTCAGTAAGGAAGGCCCATATCTTCCAACACATCGGAAATTACTTCTCATTTATCCACGAGTGGTCTCTTATCGCCAAAAACTATTAGCAACCTCTCAAACCCCCCAACCTAAGATCAGAGGTGAGAAGGATGGTAAATTCCCTAGGAGTTCCAGGTGAACTAAGTGAACCAAACATTAACTTACATGTGGCAAAAGCTGAAACAAAGAAGCAATAAAGGAAGATAAATGCATGCTTATACACTGGCAGCCAAAAGTTTGGAATAATGTACAGATTTTTCTCTTATGGAAAGACATTGGTACTTTTATTCACCAAAGTGGCATTCAACTGATCACAATGTATAGTCAGAACATTAATAATGTGAAAAATTACTATTACAATTTGAAAAAAAAATTCAGAACTTCTTAAACTTCTTCAAAGAGTTCTCATCAAAAAATCCTCCACGTGCAGCAATGACAGCTTTGCAGATCCTTGACATTCTAGCTGTCAGTTTGTCCAGATACTCAGGTGACATTTCACCCCACGCTTCCTGTAGCACTTGCCATAGATGTGGCTGTCTTGTCGGGCACTTCTCACGCACCTTACAGTCTAGCTGATCCCACGAAATGCTCAATGGGGTTAAGATCCATAACACTCTTTTCCAATTATCTGTTGTCCAATGTCTGTATTTCTTTGCCCACTCTAACCTTTTCTTTTTGTTTTTCTGTTTCAAAAGTGGCTTTTTCTTTGCAATTCTTCCCATAAGGCCTGCACCCCTGAGTCTTCTCTTTACTGTTGTACATGAAACTGGTGTTGAGCGGGTAGAATTCAATGAAGCTGTCAGCTGAGGATATGTGAGGCGTCTATTTCTCAAACTAGAGACTCTGATGTACAGATGAGTTTCTAGAGAAAGCTGTTTCTTTTTAGCCATTTTTGACCTAATATTGACCTCAAGACATGCCAGTCTATTGCATACTGTGGCAACTCAAAAACAAACACAAAGACAATGTTAAGCTACATTTAACGAACCAAATAGCTTTCAGCAGTGTTTGATATAATGGCAAGTGATTTTCTAGTACCAAATTAACAATTTAGCATGATTACTCAAGGATAAGGTTTTGGAGTGATGGCTGCTGTAAATCGGGCCTGATTTGATAAAAAAATACTTTTTCAAATAGTGATGGTGCTGTTTTTTACATCAGTAATGTCCTGACTATACTTTGTGATCAGCTGAACGCCACTTTGGTGAATTAAAATACCAATTTCCTTCCAAAACAGCAAAATCTGTACATTATTCCAAACTTTTGGCCACCAGAGGACATCCACTAAAGTGGATATTAACTGCAACACATCCACTCCATGTTTGTTCACAGAACTGTATATATAAATTGCAGTTGTTTGATTTGCACAATAGTTCACACAAATGCAATTATTAAGTTATAAATTAATGCATGGATAATATTTCATCTTTCAGTATCATATTTTGACTCTATGCAATCGGAATAATGGCAAGAATATGTTGTAAGTTTTTAGAAAGTGAACAACACATAGGTAAAACTTTAAGGACACTGATCTAACTGTGTACTTTAAAATATGCAGATGAGTTCCACCCAGAGAAGGGAGGGTGGACCACACTGTGGGCCCCCTCTGATGTCAGCAGCCAATCATTACCCTGAAACAGGAAGGCCCAAACTATAATCTCCTCCTCATCAGGAAGTGTGGTATCTTGTATACAAAAATAAAGAATTGAGAAGACAGTATTCCCCTAGTTGGGTGGATAACTTGTGAATTGTAATCAGGTACAGATTACAAATTACATGACCAAAAATTCAATCAGTAACATCATGTAATCTGATTACTTTTGTATTACTTTTTGAAAACTGTCAGTCTAATTCTATTTTATTTTATGTCACATGCATTTGAGTAGGATAATCATTTTAACATAAAAGTACAAAGAGGAAGAAAATGTATTCCATTCTTCAATACTAACAAAAAGAGCCTTACAGAAGGAGCTCCTTGTGACAAACATAAGGGCATAAAACAATAGCAGCATTACGAACATTAATTACCATAAAATCAACAGCAATGACGTTGCCTAGGTCAAAGCTTTCATCTGAAAACAATGAAACACTTTTAACCCTTACTGCTTACTGATAGTCCATCATCTATTCCAAAGCTGAGGTGCAAGATATTATCTTTTGAACAGCAAGAATATTTTAAAAGAGCAGAATATTTTAAAACAGCAGAGTTCCATTTTGACATACAAGGAACAATTGTGTCAAGTTTTATGTCAAGTTTCATGCAGTGGACCATAGAGTGATGGGCTTTGTTCCATACTGCTGCACATTTTGCAGTTGAACTTGTGTACTTTGTGGGCAGAACGCTTAGAGATGGCATCCAGTAGATCCTTTGAATCAGTTAAGTTAAATGTGTGCGCTGCACACCACTGATGAGTTAGTACGAAATAATTTTTTTAAAAAACATATCCAGTTCATTTTAAGTGCATTAAACAGTAGAATAATTACATGAACAAACATTAATGAACCTGAAATCAACAGAAATTACATTGCAAGGTCAACACTAACAGCTCAAAACTCTGACACACTTTTAACCCTTTCTACTTAGTAATAGCCCATCACCTATTCCTTAGCTGAGCTGCATATCTTACTTTTGTAATGTAAAAGCAGCACATGCTCAAAATGTTCAACTGTGAGACTGAGGTATTTAACTGTGAGGTGTTTCTCATTTAGTGTTTGAGTGAATTATGCAAGAAAAAGGGTGCAAAATTACAATGTATAGATACTGAAACAGTTTCTTCTACTTCATATTATTACTATTTTAAAATAATTATTATTTTCAGAGACTGTTTTCATCAGAATATTGTTTTAATTTTACATTTCTTGAGTGACAATGAGAGGTTTTGTCGGAAAATATACTAGACAAAACTACATCAGTTACAAATTCATTTACGATTCGCTACTTTCAGTGAAATCTTCAAGCTGAATTTTTCTTGCATTATCACAGCGTTCATTTGTATGCCATTATAGTTATTTTCTATAATAATGAATCTGGTAATAAAGAGTTAGATAATACTTACATTTGTATGATGTAAATATATTCATAAGGCGAGGTGACTTAAAGTCAAACACA